>NC_133666.1:542115957-542385957 GCF_037893015.1 Macrotis lagotis | reverse complement strand
AAAAAAATAATGGTTGACAAGCCTTCCTAGTTTAAGAATATTAACAAATAATGATTTTTAATGCTTCAGTAGTTTTTTCTTTAAGACTGGAGGTAAGTCTTCAAGGTAATACTGTTGACATGTAGAGTTGATATAAATAGAAAATTTGCAATTTTGATAAGTATAAGTAAATGTTTACTTAATTTACTCCCCCATTTAAACAGACTTTAAATTTGGAAGACGTGGGAAGCTATGTATTCTGCACACAATGAAAAATATTGTTTTAAAAAACTGCCTGCTTAATATACATAGAACCTTAAATACACTAAATTGTAGATATATATATAATAATACTAATCTCTTCAAGATAGTAACTTCTGCTTTGATACAAGTATTTTCCTAATTAGTTGTCCTGAGCAATATCATGCCTGAGGTCCTTCTTTGCAACAAGGAAAATAGTCTTCTCTCCTGGAAAGGATAGGAGGTTCATAAACCGTTTGATGTTGCTTTGTGGAATGTGATTTATTAAGAAAGGATGGCACATTAATGGTAATGCAAACATTTCTTTAATGAGTTGGGGAATGTCCCAAGTTCTGCTTCTGCTTTTGTCACCTGGTCTTCCATTCTAGTCACACAATTTCCAATCATTTTAACAAAGGCCTCCAATTTGTCAATCTTTCTATATATCCCACTCATTTCGGTAGATTTGGGGTGTATATGAGGTACACTTTCATTAACTACTTGTGAGGAGTCACTTCGAATCATATCTCGCATCCCAACAAATTCATCAACTCTAGTTAGTAGGTCTTCAAGACTCCTATCTAAAGCTTCTATCTCGGGGCCGCCTCCCTCCCAGGCCGCCGGCAGCAGGTAGGCGGTGTAGCCAGCCACCTCACAGCGCAGCAGAGGCGGTCCGAGCCCGGGGCGTCACCCACGGCTTCTCAGTCCGGACTGGGCCAGCGCCCGGCCCGCTCTCCATCCTTCCTCCTCCTCCCCCTCCTCCTCCCCCTCCTCCCCCTCCCCCTCCTCCTCCTCCTCCTCCCCCTCCCCCTCCTCCCTCTCCCCCTCCTCCTCCTCCTCCCCCCTCCTCCCCTCCTCCTCCCCCTCCCCCTCCTCCCCTCCTCCTCCCCCTCCCCCTCCTCCCCTCCCCCTCCCCCTCCCCCCCCAGAGGCCCGAGGCGCTGTTGTGGTTCTGAGACACGCTCCCGCTGTCTCTGCTCCACGCGGCTCCCGGGGGCTCGAGCACCAACTCTGGGCCCGGGACCCCCAGCAGCCCAAGAACCGCGTGGGAGCGCTCCATAGCCGGGCAGCACCGGCCCGCCGCGCCGCGCCCCGCCTTCACGCCCCGCGCAGGCCCGGGCGATAATTTTAATTTTTAATTAATTTTATTTTAAAAAGGAGAGAAGGAAAACAAAATTACCTTTTTCAAAAATAAAAATAAAGGGGGCGGCTAGGTGGCATAGTAGATAGAGCACTGGCCCTGGAGTCAGGACTACCTGAGTTCAAATCTGGCCTCAGACACTTAATAATTACCTAGCTTGTGTGGCCTTGGGCAAGCCACTTAACCCCCTTTGCCTTCCAATAACCTAAAAATAAAAATGAAAAATAAGAATATACCACCAATGGGGTTGAAATTAAGTCACTATTAGGAGTTATTTTGCCCAATTATATACTAGTAACATTTATAAATAAAATCAAAATGAATGGATAGGTATTTACAAAAATACAAATTGACTATATCAACAGAAGAAATAATAGAATACTAAATAATGCCATCTTAGAGAAAGAAATGGAACAAGTCATAAATGATATTCCGAATTAAAAACTCAAGGAACAGAAGTATTTCCCAGTTAATTTTACCAAATATGTAAGAAATAATTAATCCTAATATTATATAAACTACTTGAAAAGTAGTATCTTACCAAAATGAAGTATCCTACCAATTTCCTTTTATTTTTTTCGTTTTTTAAAAATTTATCTATTTATTTATTTATTTATTCTTATTTTGTACAGTGTTTTTAATACATTACTAAAATATTGTTTAAGAGGAAACAATACCACCTCTCCCAAAAATATAGACCCACATGAGCGATAAAGTAAAGGGGAGAGAAAAAAATTAAAATTTAAAATAAAAAAATAATAATAATTGTAGGGAAGGCCAGGTGGTGTAGTGGATGGAGCACTGGTGCTAAAGTCAGGAGGATCCGAGCCCAAATCTGGCCCCAGACACCCAACAATCATCCAGCTGTGTGACCCTGCGCAAGCCATCCCAACCCCATTGCCCTACAAAAACAAACAAAAAAGACACAAAATAAAATAAAATAGTAGTAATAATAGTAGGGGTGGCTGGGTGGCAGACAGATCACTGGCCCTTGAGCTAGGAACACCCAGGTCCAGATCCAGCCTCAGACACCCAACAATCACCCAGCTGTGCGGCCCCAGGCAGGCCACCCAGCCCCATTTGCCCTGCAACACCCCCCCCCCCCCCCAAATAATAGTAATAATAAATGTGCTTCAGTCTGTGTTCCAACACCACCAGCTCTGTTATGGGTGGATCACATTCTTTAGGATAAGTCCATCACAAAAGTTACTTCCATATTTTTCTACCATTTTCATTGCTGATCACAACTCCCTCCATTCATACTTCTCTACTACCATGAACTATATTTTCTCTCTCCTTTCACTCTGTCTCTGCTGCAGGGTAGCTGAGTGGTGCAGCAGAGAGATCCCCGATCCTGGGGCCAAGAGGCCCCAGAGCCCACATACCATCCCTTAGGCCCAACATCCACCCAGCCCTATGGTCCTGGATAGGCCATCCAATCCCAGCCCCTTGCAAGAAGTAAAAAAGAAAATGTGTTATATCTGACCACTCTCCCCCCATGGTCCATCCTCTCCTCCATCACTCACATCCCACCCCTTACCCTTGTCCCCCTTCTCTTCTTACTCCAGATGTCTATACCCCATTGAGTGTATATGATGTTTCCTCTCCTAGCCACCTCTGATGAGAGCAAAAATTCCCTCATTCCACCTCACCTTCCCCCCTTCCATATCATTGCAATAGATCATTGTAATAAAGAAAAATCTTATTATATGAAATATCTTAGCCTATTCCTCCTCTCCTTTTTCTTTCTCCTATTACATTTCCCTTTTATCTATGGACTCCATTTTTATGCCACAATATATCTTCAAATATATCTTCAGTTTTCTCCTGTGCTTCATCTATAAAAGCTCCTCCTACCCACTCTGTTAAATGAGAAGGTCCATTTGAGTATTCTCAGTATCATTTTTCCATACAGGATTACATGCAGTTCATTATCATTAAGTCCCTCATATTTTACCCTTCTCCTCCGCTCTCTATGCTTCACTTGAAGCTTGTATTTGAATATCAAACCTTCTGTTCAGCTCTGGCCATTCCAACAGGAACATTTGAAATTCACCTGGTTCATTGAAAGTCCATCTTTTTCCCTGGAAGAAGACATTCAGTTTTGCTGGGTAGTTGATTCTTGGTTGCATTCTAAGCTCTTTTGCCTTCTGGAATATTATATTCCAAGCCCTATGAGCTTTTAATGTAGTTGCTGTTAAGTCCTATGAGATCTTGACTGCAGCTCCATGATATTTGAATTGTGTCCTTCTGGATGCTTGTAATATTTTCTCTTTGACTTGGGAGTTCTGGAACTTGGATATAATATTCTTGGGGGTTGTTTTTTTGGATCTCTTTCTTGGGGAGATTGACGGATTCTCTCCATTTCCATTTTGCCCTCTACTTCTAGGATATCAGGGCAATTTTTCTGTAATGATTCTATGAACATGATGTCAAGGGTCTTTTCCTGGTCATGACTTTCAGGTATTCCAATAATTTTTAAATTATCTTTCCTAAATCTGTTTTCCATATCAGTTGGTTTTTCAATGAGTTGTTTTACATTTTCTTCTGATTTTTCATTCTCTTGGTTTTGAAGTATTGAGTCCTGATTTCTTGTAAAATCAGCAATCTCCCTCAGTTCTATTCTTTGTCTGAAGGATTTGTTTTCCTCAGAGACCTTTCTTATCTCTTTTTCCATCTGGCCAATTCTGCTTTTTAAAGCATTCTTCTCCTCAATAACTTTTTGAATTGTTTTATCCATTTGACCTATGCTGGCTTTTAACATGCTATTTTCTTCATTATTTTTGTGGATCTCCTTTACTAAGCTGCTGACTTCATTTTCATGTTTTTCCTGCATCTCTCATTTCTTTTCCCAATTATTCCTCTATCTCCCTCACTTGATTTTCAAAGTCTTTTTTGATCTCTGTCATAGCCTGAGCCCAATTTCTGTTATTTTTGGATTCTTTAGATGCAGGAGGTTGTGCTTCCTCATCTTCAGAATGAGTGTTTTGATCCTTCTTGGGATCACAGGCAAAGTATTTCTCAATGGTGTTCCTCTTTTTTCTCTGCTTACTCATTTCCCTAGCCAGTGCCTGGTTTGGGGGCACTTCCTGAGCTTTTGAGTATTAGTGGGACACACCCTGCACAAGGATCTCTGTGTATGAGACTCTGTCTTCCCTCCTGGTCTGTGAATGACCATAAGCACACCCCTGTGCCATGGACCTGAGGTGGGGTGGGCCCTGCTGTTCTATGGGGGGACTAGACTGCGATCAGGATCTGAATGTGGTCAGAGCCCCACAGTCCTGTTCCAGGGAGAGAGAACAGAGCTCACCAGTCTCTCTTCACTCCCCTCCCTAGGCTCAGTGCTCATGGCTCCTGCTTACCAGCTCATGCTTACTTGTTTCTGGTTCCTGGTTCTGGGTTGCCAGGGCCAAGCTGCTAGCTGTGTGCCCTGAGGGCTGGGCTTCACATGCTCCCTCTGGCAGAGTTTCCCCCTCTGGCAGAGTTTCCCACCCTGTCCCCCAAAGTTGTGCTTGATGCTCTCTGGAGTGTAAATCAGGAAACTTCCCTGCTGCTGTGAGCCACAGCTCCCAGCTCCCTGGGGCTGCCTCCATGAGGCTGAAGTTCCTTCATTCTGGAGGGCCACACCTCTGGTGGGCTGCCCCTCCAACCCTGGGGAGTAGAGCCTTTCTGCTCTTTTCCAGGTTATCTTGAGTTGGAGAACTGCCTCACTGGATCCCTCTGTGGATTCTGTCTCTCAAAAATGTAGTTAGAGTCCTTAGATTATAAGTTTTGATTCAGAGCACCTAAGAGACCAGTCCTCTCCTGTCACCATCTTGGCTCTGCCCCCCCCCCGCCAATTTCTTTTCATGAAACAAATATGGTTTTGCCATCCTAACCAAAAAAAATAAAATAAAATAAAAACAGAATAAAAACTGAAGGCCAATTTCCCTAATGAATCTTGATGAAAAAATTTAAATAAAATACTAGAAAGGAGATTTCAGCAATATATCACGAAACCTATACATTACAACCAGATAGAATTTATACCAGGAATACATAATAGTTCATTATTAGGAAAACTGTATAATCAACCATATCAATAATAAAAGCAATAAAAATCAAATGAGAAATTATAACATTCATTCTATTAAAAATACTAGAAAGCATGTTCAAAGAGTCATAAAACTATGCCTGCCCTTTGAGACAGCAATATGACTACTATTAAATCTGTATCCTAAGGAGATAATAAAAAAGGAAAAGGACACACATAAGCAAAAATATTTGGAACAGCTCTTTTTGTGATAGAAAATAGCTGGAAATTGAGGGGATGGCCATCAATTGGGGCATTACTGAATAATTTTTTGTATATGAATGAATTATTCTTTAAGAAATGATGAGCAGGGGTGGCTAGGTGGCACGTAGTGGATAAAGCACCAGCCCTGGAGTCAGGAGTACCTGGGTTCAAATCCAGTCTCAGTCACTTAATAATTACCTAGCTGTGTGGCCTTGGGCAGGCCACTTAACCTCGTTTGCATTGCAAAAAAAACACCTAAAAAAAAGAAATGATGAGCAGGAAGATTTCAGAAAAACCTGGAAAGACTTTCAAAAACTGATGTTGAATGAAGTAAAGAGAAAATTTTACACAGTGTGATAATCAAATATGATAGACTTAACTCTTCTCAGCAATACAATGATCCAAGACAATTTCCAAATTCTCCTAATGAAAAATGCCAACCACATCCAGAGAAAGAGCTATGGAGTCTGAATGCAGAGAAGAGCATATTATTTTCACCTATCTTCACTTTTATTTTTTGTTTTTCTTTTCTCATGGATTTTAATTTTTGTTCTGTTTCTTCTTTCACAACATTATTAATGAGGAAATATATTTAACATGATCTTACATGTATAATCAATATCAGAAGATTATTCTCTTGAGGGAGGGAGAAAAATCCAGAAAATGCAAAATTTTATAAAAATGAATGTTGAAAACCATCTTTCATGCAATTGGAAAAAAATAAAATATTTAAAAGAAAAACTAGACAGCATAGGAAAAATCGAGCCTTTCTTGTCATAACTAGTATCTATCTAAAACCAAATATAAGCATTATCTGTAATAAGCTAGAAGCCTTACCAAAAGATCAGGGGAGAAGCAAGAATGTTCATTTTTAATACTGTTATTTAATAACATTAGAAATGCTAGATATAGTAATGAGACCAAAAAAAGAAGTTGAAGGAATATAATCAGACAATGAAGAATAAAACTATTATTCTTTATGGATTATTTTGTAGTATGCTTAGAGAAATGTGGAAAATAAACTAAAATATTAATTAAAACAAATTTATTCAGCAAAGTTACAGGACATAAAATAAATCCACATAAGTAATCAGCATTACTATAAGTTATCAACAAGACTCAGCAGGAAGAAACAGAAAATATCATTTAAAATAACTGTGAACATTTTATACCAATAAAGACAGATCTAAACAATAGGAGAAATAATAATTACTTATGGGTAGGCTGAACAATAATAAATGACAATTCTCCGTAAATTATTTTCCTTATTAAATGTCATACTAATCAAACTACCTGAGAATTATTTTATAGAACTATAAACATAATAATAAAATTCATTTGGAAAAATGAGAGGTCAAAAATATCAAGGGAACCAATGAAAAAATATGAAGGAAAGCAGTAGCATATTTTAAACTCTATTATAGAACAATAATTACAAAAATAATTTGTTCACAATATTGCTGCTATTGTGTACAATGTTCTGATTCTGTTCACTTCTCTAGTCATTAATTCATGAATGTTTTCAGGTAATTTTGAAATCATACTGCTTTTCTTTTCTTATATCATAATAGTGTTCCATTTCAATAAAATACTGTAACTTCTTTAGTTACTCCCCCAAAGATGGGCAATAATATAAATACTGTAACCATAATCAACTAAGAAAAAATTAGTTACTCTGATAAGACAAATGATCCATGAAAATTCCAAAGGACCCATGATGACAAATGTTATCAACCTTCATAGTAAAAACTGATGAATAAAGATTGAAGCATATTTTTTCATTTTCTTTGTTTTTTGTTTATCAACTTTTTGGTGGATTTTTTTTGCTACATGGTTAATATAGAAATTTATTTTGCGTGACTTCAAGTGTCTAATTGATGTCATATTGCTTGCCTTCTCAATGGATGGTAGAAGGGCTCAGTATGTCCCAAACTGAGTTCACTATCTTCCCCTCTAGACCCTCCCCCATCCAAATTTTTTAATTACTATCAAGGGAATCACTATTTTCTTTTTTGGGGAATCACTATTTTCAATACTATTAAACTGGGTATCATCTTCATCTCTTTTTTCTCTCAATAACCCTTACCTCCATTCTATCTATTGCCAAAGCTACCAATTGAACCTTTGCGACTTATCTCAAATATGTCCCCTTATCTTCTGTGATGCTGCCATCACCCTAGTGTAGGTCCTCATTACTTAATACCTAGATTATTCCAATAGCCTTATTGTTATTCTTCCTTCTACAAGTCTCTCCCAACTCCAGTCTGTCTTCCATGCAGCAATTAATGTGATCTTCATAAATACAGATCTAATCATGTCACCTTCCCCCATCCCCAATTCAATAAGCTCTAATGGTTCATTACCAGCAGGAGCAAATAAGAAATTCATTTGGCACGTGGCCTAACCCTCCTTTCTTTTCAGTCTTCTTACACTTTATACTGTCCTCTCCCCCCCATACTCCTCAATTCAATGACACTGCTCTCCTTACTTTCCACAAACTACATCTTTTTTATTCCTGGCATAGAATTTCTCTGGCTATCCCCCATTCTTGGAACATTCTCTCCCCATCTCTGCCTATTGTCTTCCTTGGTTTCTTCAAGTGCTGCCTAACATTCTACCTTCCCCTGGAAGCCCTCAGCAAGCTCTTATATTTCTCATGTTTTCCCCTTCATTAGGTTCTGTTTACACCATACAGAGTATATTTATACATATTTATTTGCTTCTTGGCTTTCTCTCTCTTGCAATAGATTGTAATTTCCTTGAAGTCAGGAACTGTCTTTTCTCTTTCTTAATAACTCCAGTGCTTAGAACAGTGCCCATTCCAGATAAATTAATAAATGCTTATTGACTGACTATTGCTCTTGGTCAAGTTAACTTTCTTCTACCTCCTCAGAATCTCATAAATGTCATTTGAAAATGCATTGTGACAGGGTTTATAATTTCAGGATTAAAGGTACTTTATATTATAAGTTATGGCTAATTGGAAAAACTGCTAGACTTGGATTCAGTAGATGTATAACTGATACCTACCAGCTGTGTGGCAATGGACAACTCCCTTAATCTCTGGAGCCATACTTTCAATATCTATAAAATGGGGTTGATGCATATGCAGCATTTTTCAAACTGAGCTACCATGAGAGTCAAGTAAGATAATGTAAGCTTGTAAAGTACTATACAAATTTTAACTGAAATAATGTTTGAAAAAAGTACTAGGACTAGTGTGTTTTTTTCCTTCATTGATAATTCATTCATAATTGACTCAGGGTTGGAATATATCTAAATTGATCTAATCCAAACAATACCTGAAAAAATACCTTCTGGAGTATGCATAACTTTATGAACTTGCTTTCAAGTGAATCTATTTTATTTCTTGATGTTTCTAATTGTTTCTAATTGTTAGGGAGACTTTTCCCCTTTGTAGTGTTCTATCCCTTCCTAGACCTTCACCTCCTTGGTGCTATACCTGGGACCAAGAAAAATAAATCTAATTCCTCTTTCTTATAACAATCCTTCACATATCTGAAGGTTATAATCACCTCTTTCTACCTTCCCCCAAGCTTTTTCTTCACCAAGGTCGATATTCTTGGTGATTTAATTTAATAAGTCCTGTTGTTATTCAGTCATTTTTCAGAATTAATTTTTTGTGACCCCATTTGAGATTTTCATGGCAAGGATGATGGAGTAGTTTTTCCATTTACTTCTCCAGCTCATTTTACTTAAATGTGCTTTATATTTTCTTCTATTTTTTGCCTTTTAAAAAAGTTTTGTTTGATGGAATCTTGGTGTCTCATAGAATTATTAGGTTTCCTTTGTCCAGTTCTAATTTTTATGGGTTTACTTTCTTCAGTTAGTTTTTGTGTTTGCTTTGCCAGTTGGTTAATATTGGTTTTGAAGGAGTTATATTCTTTTTTCCATTTGGTCATTTTTGCTTTTAAAGGAGTTGAATTCTTCAGTCAATTTTTCATAATTCTCTTGCATGACTCTCTTCCCTCCTCCCCATTTTTCTTCTTCCTTTTTTTGGTTTTTGAAATCCTTTTTTGAGCTCTTTCATTAGGTTTTGGATTTCATGTCAGTTCATAAATTTATTTGAGGCAATTTGTCACTACTTCTTCTAAGATGACATTTTTATCGACCCTATCTGAATAGTAGCCCTTTTGGGGGGTTTTGCTTCATAGTTAAGCTCTGTTACTAGGGTACAGAGAGTACTGTCACAAACTTTTGTGTGTGTTGAGGTCAGGAACTGGTCCCTGGTTTATCGTTTTTCATGGTTTTGCTTATGTAGAGGTTTGTTCCCTCCTTTGTGCCCAGGCTTTGTCTATGCAATGGTTTGTTCTCAACCCAGTCCTGTCTGTTGCCCCAGTGTTCCCAGGGCTTGGACTTTCATCTGGAGTAGGGACCCTCCCTACTGGCCTACCATCACACTGGCTTGCTGAGCCAGCCCCTGAGCTACACTGTGGCTAAGAGGCTCCCACTGGTTTACCTGCTCTTCCACCTCTGCTGGTCTATACTTCCCCTTTACCCCTGAAGATTCTCCACAATATCTTCAGTAAAGAACTGGTATCACTCCTTTTACGGTGGAATCTGTAGCTTTAAGCTCTGTGTAGAGGTTTCATTTAAAGTTGTGTCTGAAAAAGTTCAGGAGCAAGCCATCTTGACAATGCCTGGGAAGTCTCCCCAACTCATTTTAGAGATGAGAAACCTGAGATAAAAAGGGTTAAGTGTCTTTCCCATGGGCCACAGAACTAGAAAGGATCTGAGGCCAGATTTGAACTCATGAGAATGAGCCTGCCAGGACTAGTCACCAGTTGCCAATTCAGTAACAGAAAGATATTAAAATATAGTTAAAGGAAACTAATGTAAAAATGTGAATTCTTTTGTTTCTATAAAATCTTTCACAGATTTAATCACCCATGCTTTTTATTACAGTAATAATCCCTCTCTTTTTTTGAAATTAAGACCCTTTTTTTCCCTAAAGGTTGTTATTTTGTCCCTGTGAAACTCAGTGGTGTTTTGTACTACCACTGAGACTTTTTAAAGGTTCTGACTTTTTAATCATGGCATATAATAAGGATGAGATACTTACAAGTCAATATGTGGAGCTGAAGTTTTCATATCTAATCTGTCTCAGAAAAGAACATCCAAAGTGTACTTGAGTCACAGAGATGTTATTATTCTTTGCAAGCGTTGCCTGAAAATATCTGATAAAGAAGGAGGTCTGGAGATGCTTCTACCAAAGGAAGAAAGAAAGAAATATTCATGATGCGAAAAAGAGGGTTAGGAGCCCTAAGTGATGATCTGCAGGATAGTCTTATGAAATAAAGTTTGGAAATTATAATTTGTGAACATTGAATCATTTGAATGATGAATGGATAAAAGAATGAAAGAGATATTTTGGGGGGTGTATTTTCCAATTGTAGAGAAGTGAAGGAGTAGAGGAAGTAAGTATAGATGACTTTTTGGGAATCTGACAGTAAAGGAAAGGGAAGAAAAAGAAAATAAAAAGCCAGCTACGATAGATAAGTGCAATGGATAGAGTGCCAGGTCTGGAGTCAAGAAGACTAATTTTCTTGATTTCAAATGCAGCCTTAGATACTAGTTATCCTGGGCAAGTCACTTAACCCTGTTTGTCTCAATTTCCTCATCTATATAATAAATTGGAGAAGGAAATGACAAACTACTCAAGTATGTCTGCTAAGACAACCACGGATGGGGTCATGGAGAGTATGGCATGACTGAAAACAATGAACAACAAGAAATGACCTGAGAACATTTGTAGGCAATAGAGAAGGAAATAGTACAAAAGAAAGATTTTTAATATGAGAGAAATATCTCCCAGTTGGAAGAATCAGGAAAAACTTCATAGAGGACTTGGTAACCTTGAAGGAGAGGAAGGAGGTCTGTGGGAAAACATGCTGGAGTCATCTTTCAAGGCATCAAGAAAAGGAGTAGTAGCAAAAACAAAATATTTGACAAATACTTGACCTGACTGTTCAATAATTTGATCTTTCAAAAAAGTAGAAGACATGAGCAGGACTTCCACTCTGGACTTAATGCTGTTATTTTTTTTTGCAAGGCAGTGGGGTTAAGTGATTTGCCCAGGGTCACACAGCTAGGTAAGTGTCTGAGATCGAATTTGAACACAGGACCCCTGGACTCCAGAGCTGGTGCTCTATCCACTGCATCACCTAGCTGCCCCACACCCATTTGTAATTCAATTTAATGTTCATCCTGCATTAAATTTCTCTCTCTGCACTCTGAATCAATCACTCCTCTATCAGGAGATAACATATTTTATCATGAGTTCTTTGGAATTCTGGTTAGTTCTTTCTTTGATCAGAGTTCTTAAGTCTTTCAATGTTGCTTGTCTGTATGATGCAATTTATGTATAAATTGTTCTCCTATTTCTACTTATTTCACTTAGTATTCATTTATGTCTTCTGAGGTTTCTGTGAAACCATTTACTTTTATGATCTATTATGGAACAACAGTATTTCTTTACATTCATATCCAATTGATAGCATTTAACCTCTTTAGTTTCCATTTCTTTACCATCAGAAAAAAAGATACTATATATTTTACATATGAATTCTTTCCTTCTTTATTTGATCTCTTTGGGGTACAAATCTAACACTAATATTGATTGGCCTGAAGAAGAAAAAATGGTGAGTGAAATGGAAAGGACAAGGAGCATGGAAGTTACTATGCTATCTTAAATCTTGATGCATGAAAAGGAACTCACTTCCAAGGCTATATTTCTAAGGTAAGCATCTGTCAAAGAATTCAGATATATTGTAAGTAACATCTCATTGCCTAATACTCCAGGAGACAAATTATCTCGAAAAGACTAAAAAAGGAGAAAAAATGCTAGCAACATGCCCACAATTGATTCAATTAAGAAGTAGAGGAGAAAGTATAAAAAGAGCTTAAAGTGCTCCAGGCAGAACTTCACACTGAAATCAGAATTTAAAATCATCTTTAAGGGAAGAAACAGGGACCAGTTACTAAGGAAAACCAATGTTCTCTTATTCCTCCAGCTAGGAGTTTCTTTTTCCATAAGTCTTCCATGCCATTCTGTTTGATTTATCCTAAGAACTTAGAAATTTTATAATGTACCTATAATTATATGTGCACATCTTATCTTATTACTAAAACTCAAGCTTGTTAGCAGCAGGTATCATGTAGCTTTTCCACTTTGGGCTCTGAAATTCATGTCTAGGTGCCTTAGGTAAAGCAAGCAACTAATAAATATTTGAAGCCACTAGGTGGAACAGTGCATAGAGCCTCAAGTCAGGAAGATTTATTTTTCTGAGTTTAAATCCAGTTTCAGAAACTTTCAAGTTGTCTGACCCTGGGCAAATCATTTAATGTTTACCTCAGTTTCCTCTTCTTTAAAATGAGTTAGAAAAAAGAAATGGCAATCAAAGAAAGCTTCAAATGAGATCACAAAGAGTTGGACAGGGCTAAAAAAAATGATTCAACGACAAAATAAGGTGACTTGCTTGGGGAAATTAATACAAATGACTGTTGCATGAATAGAATTGGGTTTTAGAATGATCTTGATTGATTAGGAGGCTAACCTGAGAAGATACTTCTAACACAAAGAAATTGAATGGGGGAAAATATGAAGTCTAGTTCTTAGGTTCAAAAAATTAACTAGCCAAATGTAGGCTATTAAAGGTATTAATATTAATAATAGCAATATTTATATAGTGCTTCAAGGTTTCCAAAGCAATTTTACAAACATTACCTAAATAGAATGTCCCCAAAACTCTGAAAGGTAGGTTTTATTATTATCCCTACTTTATAAATTAAGAAACTGAGGCAATCAGAAGTTAAGTGATTTGCCCAGGTCGGGTAGATTTTTGAGGCAGGATAATGAATTCATGTCTTCCTGACTTAAACTGAGCATGCTAAATAAGACCTAAGATCTAAACTCATTTACCAATCTACTTTTGATAGGAAAAAAAAACCACAATGATAAACTTGTAAACATTGCTAAGAGTTTTTGTTAAGATTTATAATTACAGTTTAACATATGAAAGGTGTTATGTTCTAGATATCTTCCATTTTACAAAGAGAAGAGGGTTAACTTCTCTTACAAGTGAAGCACATATTCTATAACATTTTCTAATTTCTCAGAAAGATCAGTTTTCATTCTTGTGTTAAAGGTTTTCAGAATATTTGACTAAAATTATTTTAAAGATATGGATCAACCTATGGGTATAAATGGATTTTTCTTTTGGAACTGAAGACCAGGACTGCATGAAATTAAGCCAATAACCAAATATGCTCCAGGGGCAATGGGTTCAAGTTCTAATCATAATCCTCTCTACTAAATCTTGTAAATCTGGTTTTCAATCTTATCACTCAACTGAAATTGCTGTCTCCAAAATTAACAATGATTTCCTAATTACTAACTGTACTGGTCTCTTCTCTGTCCTTATCTTTCTTGAACTGTCTGTAGCCTTAGATACTTTTGAATGCACTCTTCTCCTGGGTGTTGACATAGATCACTCTAAGATCTACTGCTCCTTCCTTGAACTTTTTTCAGGCATCTTTACTAGTTCATCATCTATATCATGATTATTAAAATGTAATCGTACTCTAAAATTCTGTCTTAGACCTGCTATCTCTTTCTTTCTTCACTCGTTGATTTGATAGAACCATTAGCTCCTATGAATTCTATTATCATTTCTATGCAGAGGACTCCCAGATCTACAAATTCACTTGTTAATTCATTCTTCTGATTTCTAATCCCATATTGCCAACTGCATATAGGGCAATTTTTAACTGGATGTCCCATAGGTATCTCAAACTCAATATGCCCAAAACATAACTCATTTTTCGCCCTAAACTTTTCTTATAAACTTAACTAAAGATGTGAAAGACCTACCATCCTTCCATTTATTCATGTTCACAACTTCAATGGTATTCTTTATTCCTTACCAAACCCACAAATAAAATTAGTTAACAAATATTATTTTTCCTGCATCTCTTTCCTTCCACTTATGGAACCATCCATTAATTAAAGGTCCTTCCTATTTTGGTTGCCTTTACTCAAATCTCTTTTTACTTCAATCTCTTCTCTTCATAGTCCTCCACTTAATGAATTCAAGTTGTTCCCTTTTACTTCTGGCATCAAATATAAACTCTTCTGCTTGATATTTAACAGTCTTTCCAATTTGGTACTTTCTTACTTTTACAATCTTCTTTTACCTTACTTTCTTCCAAATAATTTGTGATCCAGTCATGTTGTTCTATTGGGTCTTTGCATAACGTGTTCCATCTACTATCTCTGTGGTTTGGCACTGATCACACCCCAATTCTGAACTGATCTTCCCCTTAATATCTCTCTCTCTGTGTCTTTAAATCTCTAGTTTCTTTCAGGATTTTATATAATGCCTTCTACATGAATACTTTTTCCTGATTCACTGTAGTTAATAATGCCTTTCCTTCAAAAACTACTTTGGATTACACACACACACACACACACACACACAGACACATTTTATACGTGAATATATATGCATGTTTTCTTCCATGATGTCTTTCACATGGGCACTTTTGAGGGCACTTCTTTTTGTCTTCAGTGCTTAACACTATGTCTTACATAAATCAATATATAATAAATGCTTATTTTAATGTGTGCCATTAGACACAGGAGAGATAGTAAGAGAGTTTGGTATAAGCCTATTAGCACTAGTGCAGAAAAAACTCAAAGTAGATAGGCTAATAACATCCAACCAAAGTCATCATCTTTGAAAATCATGGACAATAAGGCATATGCATGAGGCTGGTGTTCTTGCCTATTATTAGGAAAGAAAGTAAAATATATGGTTAGGTGTCCAGTACTTATTGACTGATTGAAAAGAAAATTTATGGAAGGTCTAAAAACTAGATTGCCTGGAATCCATTTTTTCCTAAGTTCTACTTAAATCTCTGCTAGACCACAAGCAACCTTAAGAAAAAGTGTAGGGGCGGCTAGGTGGTGTAGTGGATAAAGCACCGGCCTTGTAGTCAGGAGTACCTGGGTTCAAATCCGGTCTCAGACATTTAATAATTACCTAGCTGTGCGGCCTTGGGCAAGCCACTTAACCCCATTTGCCTTGCAAAAACCTAAAAAAAAGTGCAGAGATTCTAACAGGGAGAATCTTAATGTATTCCTTCTTGGTCTTATTATAGCCAAAGAATAAATCTGCATCAATGATGGGTTAAAAACCATTATATATGTATAACTACATAACATATACTTAAAGAAGGATAAATGCATGTTACAACAGAAGGCCTTCTTTTGAATGTGAACCTTAGGTGGTAAAAATTATCATCTAAAAGAGCTACTTCATGTTTTGTGAAATACTTTGATCCATGGCGAAAACATCTGCCAGGCTGACTTCTTGCAGGGAAGCTTTGCTTGCTATAATTTGTCTTGTGGAAACTTGGAAAATGGGAGGGACAAGAATTGTTCCTTACTAGAGATATTGGGGCCCTGGGTCTGAAGTTAGGATGACCTGAATTCAAATTCAACCTTGGATACTTATTCTGGCTGTGTGACCCTAGGAAAATCACTGAATTTGTTTGCCTCAGTTTCATTAATTGCAAAATGGGATAACAATACCTTCTTTGTAGTGTTATTTTTTTTAATCAAATGAGATATTTGTAAAGTGCTTTGCCTAGGACAAAGTAAGTGCTATATAAAAGCTTATTCTCATCTATGAGTACTGTGGTAATGAGGGGGATTCTACTATTAGACTATTCATTCTGGATGTTGTAGAGAGGATTTTTGGCTAGGCATAGCCCATAAAGTTTATCCACCTTTCAACTTTCAAGATTCAATGATTCTGAAGTCAAGATGCATAATTCTGAGACATGTTCCTACCTCTTTTCCTTAGGTCAGCTCTTCTTGTTGGTCTTCTAACTGTAAGATATGGGAAGCACTGTACCATTAGAAGTAATGTTTTCTGAAATATAGATTCTTCCAAAAATAACTTATTTGTAAGACATATGGGGATACCTTTAAGCATTAAATTAAATTTCATTATCCTTACTTAACAGTGAAAGGAGCTTAGGTATCAAACTTCCTAAGGGAGTTCAGATGATCTTCAAAGCACTGGTCATGTTTTTAAATAAATAGAAATGCATTCTAATGCTTCACCTGGCCCAGTTTGCACTTAAGACAGATTTTCATGGATAAATAAAAGGCTTATTTTTATAACCCTCAAAAAAGGTCCAAGTGCATTTCAGAACTTGTGTACTTCACATCTAGAGGCATCTTTCATCTGAAGTACTGACTATATCAATGTTATTTGGGAGCCCTGGTACAGATAATGAAATTTAGGTCAGAGTGTGAGCCAGTAAGGATGGAAGGAAGCAAACTTCACCTCCCAAGTCCTCGGCTCTGTGATCAGAATAGATAAAAATAGTCTACCTGTTCATAGAAAAATATTTCAATGGCTCCAGACAGAAAGAGGATTAGCCCATTGCTTTCTCCAGCAGTTCCCTTCTGTCACTTTCTTCAAGGGTATCCAGTTCAATGGGCAAGCTCTTTTTGCTTAATAAGTCTTGTAAGTACACAACAAATGGTCTCCTCTTTGATTTGTTGTGGAGCTAGAACTGTATGTGTCTTAAAAGGGTCCTAGTCATCTAGAGATTTGACTATTCTCACTCATCAGGTTGGCTACAAAAGCCAACCAGGGATTTGCTCTCCTGACTTTTTTAGATGTTTATTGAGCATATAGCTTGATATACCTAGAAAGGCAGTGGAAGAAGAGAGAGATTAGGGGTTAACAGAGATTTGAGTGCTAGATAGGCATATTATATTATCATCAGCATAGTGATGGTAGTTAAATCCATGAAGTTGATGAGATCATCAAGTAAAGTAATATACAAGGAGAAGAGTACAGGACTCAGGACAGAACCCTGAGATACACCTACCATTAGAGGGAATGTTCTAGAAGAGAATCCAAAAAAATGATAGAAAAGTAACAATCAAATATATAGGATGAGAATGAAGGAGAAAGATACCCCCAAAATCAAGAGAGAAGAAAGGAGAAAGGAGAAAGTGATCATCAGTGTCAAAGGTTGCAAATAGGTCTGGTAGAATAAGAAATGAGAAAATATCAGTTGATTTGATAATTAAAAGATCATTAACAATTTTGGAAAGAGCAGATTCAGTGAAATTATAAGGTTTGAAGCTAGATTGCTAAGTGTTAAGAAAAATAAAAGGAAAGAAAGTGGTGACCCTTTTTGTAGAAAACTTTTGTGAAGAGTTTAGCTACAAAGGGCAGAAGAAATATATGATGACAGCAAGGAGAAGGATCAGTCGAGAGGTTTCTTTTTTTCAGGATGGGGGAAATATGTTTGTAGACAGGAAAAAATGAGAAAATGTAGACAGGGAGATATTGAAAATAAATGAAAGAGAGAAGATGAAAGAGGGAGCAATCTTTTAGAGGTGATAGGATGGAATGGAAGTACTTGAGGAAGTAGAGGAATGAGTTTTGGTGAGGAATAGGACCACTTCATCATGTAAGTGAGAGATGAAAGAGGAGAAAGTGACAGTAGGTATATGAACAGTAGGAGATGAGAAAGAGTAGAAAAGAGGGAGCTCTTGGTATATGGTCTTAATTTTAGAGGGGAAATATGGTTCAAAAGTTCTTAACTGAGAAAATGGTGTGGGGGACCATGGAAAGTTTGAAGAATTAAAAGGTTTAGAAAAGACGGTGAGAAAAGTGAGATAGTGAGTTGATAAGTTAGGTGCATTAGGATTGCCTAACAGTAATGAGGGATCAATTGAAATTGTATAAAATAAAAATGTAGTTGGTTCAGTCAGAATAGTTACATGATTTCTCCCATTTTTGCTCAGCAGATATGTGTAGAAGAGAAGGTGATAAATGGTGGTGATGGTGGTGGTGATACAAGGATAAGGCTTGATTAGATATAATTAGTGATATGATAAGGGGACTAGGGATTTAAAAGAGAAGGGTATTGAGTTTATTGGTTCACCAAGGGGTCAATATGGAAATAAAAGGAAACATTGGTTAATGTAGGGGAGAGGGCCTGGGAAAGAATTAAGAGGTCAGGGGATTGGAGGTCACAATGTGGATGAAGAGTAGTGTTATGCAAGAGAAGGCAGAGTGATTGCTGAAAAGCCAATATATTATGGTCATATAAGGGGATTTAGAATTCTTGAATATAAGGATGACACATTTTAGGTGTTGCTATAAAAAAGACTATTTTTGTATATAGCCATGATGAATTGGAGGAATATTTCATAGAAATATATCAAGGATAGGGGGATAGGGAGTTTGAGGGAGATACTATATGTATGTTGAATTTCTCTAGTATAAGGGCAGGAGTTGAGGAGAGGAAATACTACAATCCAGGTACTGAATTCATTGAGGAAGGAAGGAGAATACCATAGGGTTGGAGGGTAGACAAAGCAATTACGATTTTTATTGGGGAGTAGATATGAATAGCAAGAATCTCAGAGGAAGAAAGTTTAGAGAGTGACAGAGATAGGGGAAAACCTGGAAGTAACAATGGGTAGCAAGGAATCTCTAACTCCCCTCCCTCAACCAATGAGCTAAGCAAAATGAGTTAAAGTGCTGATATTACTGGAAAGATTAGTAAGGGAGGTTAAGTCACTGGGGGGGTAGGGGGGAGCTAGGTTTCAATAATAGCTAGTAGACTGAAGAAGTAGAACAATTTTTAAATGGAGGGTAGCTTATTGCCTATGGGACAGGCATTCCAAAGGACACAGTGGAAGGACTGGGTGGTATTTGGTTGAAAATCTGGAATGGGACAGTTGAGAATAAAGAATGAGATGATGGGGAGTTTGAAATAGGGTTTGGTTGATGATCTACAAGAATTCAAAGTCAATTGCTTGTAAGTAGAAGGTATTACTTCTCTTCCCAACAAAGGGCTAGGGATTAACCTGGAGACAAATGCCATATGAGACAGAAGTCACAAAGTCAGATGGTCAGATGAAAGCCTCCATTTCACAACTGCTCTTTTTTTCCAAAAGCTGGGAATTAGACAGGAAAAAGGTGGAGGTGGATTTCAAACATGCACAGCAAGAGAAAGAAATTCTATTCCCTATAACTGTAGTCTTCTTCTGTCTTCTGAAGATAGATTGAAGGCTTAAAAATAAAAGGGTAGATTGTTCTTCTTTTCCACCAGAGATTTTTTACAACCCACTGAGAGATTGGAAGCAGGATGTTGAAGCTACCTTGGCACAGAAAATTTTGTCCAGACCCTTGCATACTTTCTTCAGGGGAGATGATATCCCCAGCAGAAAGTATGAAACACTCTCGTTATCTAGAGAATTCTAGATAATCTTCCAACCTGAAGAGCATAATTATGAGGTAGTAACAGAAAGTGGTAGACTGCCAGTGCAGGGAAAAATCCTTTGGGACATATGAAATTCCCACAATCTGACCCCTTGCAACCTTCCCCTCAGGTGACATGTTGCGCCCTTCAAGAAATGGAAGGCACAAGATGTGCATGGTTTCTTTCTTAGATTAATATTTTCATTAATATTAATTTGTACTTGCTCCCTGAAGTTATTTACTGTGAACACTATCATTCTATAATTCATATGCTGTTAATAAAGAACATGTTAATGGCACCATCATTTTTGCAACATACCATCATATTGTTCATCTAATTATTTGTTAAGAGATTCCAGCAATTCTTATTTGCTTTCTGGGTTCTTTGTTTAATAATTTGCCTTAAAAATTATATGTTACATATCTGGATTCCTGGGTGCTAAAGCTCTAAGGGATGATCAAATATAGTTCTCAATGCTATGATAATTGTTATTTGCTTCCTAATAAGAGTGTAATTTCATGGTTATTTGAAATAGTGTAACACCAGGGTACTTGGATAATTATAAGCTAACTGACTAAGGTTATCCAAATCATGCTGCAAATATAAAAATATGAACTATTTCCTTCCTTCTTTCTCCTATTCTTACCTTCTTTAGTATATTTCTATATATAAGTTTATCAAATAGTGCTAGACCAGATACCAAAGGAGGCTCAAATGCAGATTTTGAAACTGTTGACAGATTGATAACCTTCTGGTATAACCAGAACGATCAAGATATGATCTCCAAATCACCAAGAAGTTTGATAGGATTATAGAATATGGACCTTTGTCAGAAAGCAGCTCCCGGGGAGATGGCCATGTATGTAAGAGATATGTATCCCAGGAAGCTAGTGATGAGCCCCCAGTAACTAGTGGTTGCAACCAAAATAATTGATGAGACAGTGATAATTGATGAGACAGTGTCAGTCTAGAAGAACTTTTCTTGGAAATTATCCTGTTATCTACCCTTAAATTTTAAAAATTATCCTTTATTCTCTTTGGAGGACTTCCTTGCTTAGAACTCTTCAATCTCCTTCCTACTGACTTCTAGCAAGGGAGAAAGGAAGGAGAGAGAAATGGAGAGGAATTTCCCTTCCTCCTTTCCTCCTTGCCAAAAGGGGACACACAGGTTCTAAGAGGCAGAGGTGAAGAGGGGATTGTACTACAATTATGAAAGAGCTTGCATAAAGGTAAAATGGTAGAAGATAAATCATCATGTATGGGCAATAACTAACAGGTCATTTTCTACGGAATTCAGAATGTATGAAAGGAAAAGAATATTTTAATGAGGTTGAAGACAAAATAGATTTTTAAATTCTCAAAATTTCAATCAGAGGAGTTTATATTTATTTAAACTACTAGATGAATCAGTAACTTGAGAAATGGACATTGAATCAGGAAGATCTGAGTTCAAGTTTGGATTCATAAACTTATTAGTGAGGTAGGCTTGCAAGTCATTTAACTATTGCCTTCCTCATTTTCCTCAACTGTAAAAAGAGGACAAAAATAACATTTTCCTTCACAGAGTTGTTATGAGGATATAATTAGTTCCTATTTGTTAAACTCTTAGCACAGTTCCTGGAAGATGATGGGCATAAAAATGTTTGTTTCCTTCCCCTCAAGATAACAGGGATCCAATGAAGCTTCTAGAACAGAGAATGACATGGTCAGATCTGTGCATAGGAATATTAATGTGTTAGAAATATGAAGGATGAATTGGAAAGGTAAGAGACTGGAAGTAGGAAGAATAATAATTTAGGCAAGAGGTGATGAGAGACCATATTAGAAGACTATGATGTAAGGAAGGATAATAGAACATGTATGAAAAATGTTGAGAAAGTAGAACTAATAATTGGTAATGAGACAGACATAAAGGAATTATCTTCTATCTGAAAATCATTAAGCTAAAACTGGGAGGGACTTTATATGTGATTTAGGACATTTTCCTCTTTTTTTTTTACAGAAGAAGAAATTGAAACTCCAATAAGATAAGTGACTTGCCAAAGGTAATACAGGTAGCAAATGCCCAAACCAGAATTAGAGCTCAGATTACATTATCCCTATTAGTGATATTCTGGGGCAATCAGAAATTGCCTCCTAGGTATCAACAACTGTGATAGGTAGTAGAGAAAAGGATAAATATGAAGTTTACTACCCTCAAAGACATATTATAATAAGAGGGTAAACAATATTGTCATTCAGTCATTATTCCAGGTATATCTGACTCTTCATGTCCCCATTTAGGGTTTTCTTGGCAAAGATATTAGAGTAATTTGTCATTTCCTTCTCCAACTTATGTACACATAAGCAACTGAAGCAAAGAGGGTTGTGACTTGCCCAAGGTCACACAGTTAAGTGTCTAGGACTGGAATTGAAACTCAGGTCCTCCTGACTCCAGCGTTACCTAGTTACCTCAGTAAATAACAGATAAACATATCAATATGCAAAATATTCAGAAAACAAAAACTAAAGTTAGGGAATGAGGAGGGAGAACTAGCAGATGAATGAATCAGAAAAAAACCAACTTCATAGCAATTGAACTAAGCAGTGAAAGAATCCAGGGATTCCAAAATCTAGGGGTGAAAAGGGAGTGAATTCCAAGCCTGGGTGACAGCCTGCATAAAGGTTTGGTGATGGGAAATGGAAAGTCCTGAGGAAAGAAAGAAAGAAAGGTCAATTTGGTTGAACTGCATAGAGCAATGGAGGTGAGTATGACACAAGTTCAGCAAGTAGGTTAGAGCCAAACTGTATAAGACTTTAAATGTCAGATAAAGGCATTTCCTCTACACTGTGAATATGATAATATTAGTGCTACTATTAACAAAAGTGATAGCATTTGCCACTACCACATTTATGGATTTCTTGTTCTGTTTAAGCAAGTTGACTTGTAATCACCTTGAGCACCCTTCATAACTCTCTTCTCAAACTTTCAATTTTACCATATCATTCTGGGAAACTTGGCAGAAAGGAAAATGAGGGGAGAGTAAAGGAAGGAAGAGGAAATTTCTATTGTTACTCTCCTCTCTACATTCAGCAAACAACCTGTCATTGTTTTATCATGAGAGCAACTTTAGGGTTTAATCTCCTGAGCTTTTCTCTATCTCTTAACTGTTTCTTTTAAGTTATTATTGAGGAGGTCACAGTCACAGGAACAGAGTACCCAGGTCCTCCTTTCCCCTAACTTTATTCTTTAACCAATAGATGCACACTACAGAAGAATTTAGGGTGGCATGAATAGGGAAGGAGAATTCAAAGCTAATGAAGAATTAAAATCATAATTTTATGCCAACTTTTCACTCAAATATATAGAAAATCCCTCTTAGAATGCTTTCTTAAATTAAATCAAACAGCATTTGGAGTTTCCCATTACCAGTTGTAATTTGACTACTGATGTTTTATTATGATTTACTTTAGCAAGTGAAATTTCAAGCTTCTGGTACAGCAAGATAAGCAAGGGATGGAGTTAGGTGACTCAGCTTATCTTTGGTATCTCATAGTCATTTTACAGAAGACTAAACTCCTCAAGAAGAAATATTTCTCTCATTAGTGAACATGAAAGTTTTCCTTCCTGGTATTATCAGTTCAGATGATATGAAAGGGAGTGGGTAACATATTCTAGCTAGGAACTTCCTTGCTTTTCATCAGCTTGGGTCACATCTGCAGAGGGTTTTTATTTCTGTTCTTAAGAGCTCTCCCCAGTATTAGGCTATATATGCACTCTGCTTAAATGAGTCAAATTATTGAGTAAGTCCAGCAGGATGCATAGCCAGATGGATGGCATATGGCCAGATTGAATAGTGGCCAGAATAATTTTTATGAGGTTGTCATTTTATGGAGGCCTGTCTTGTTCTGGTCTGATTTGCCTTAGGGGAGGGCAGAATTAATGTATGTTTCATGAAGAACTTTGTATTCTCTAGATAATACTTCAGTTTTATTATTTTTTAATATTTCATTATTTCCTTTCATAGAAAAATTAACAGCATAACCTTTATTCTGACTATTAATAATACTGAAATTCTTAGAAATTCAAAGAACAATAATGCAATTTAGTATCAGATTTACTAATTAATAATTATGAAATAGTCCAAAATTATAAATGGAAGAGGTCATTTCATCAAAAGAATATCTGAGATTCTGTATCCTTGCTTAATTTTGAGAAAAACAAATATATTTTCCCCAAATTACTTGCATAATTATTTGAATTTTCCATTTCATCTTAGTTACAAGGTCCTTGGCCTCACAATACAAGTAAATTAGGGAATTCATTAATTGCCAGGTTTATTATTTAACTATGACTAGAAAATAATCACTTTTGTAGGTTGTAGCTATTGTAAGGCATCTTCTTGAAAGATATTTCCAGGATATATGTGGGAAAATATTGTTGAAAATGATAAATATTGATGAGATTTTAAGTTTTGTGAATTTTCTATTAAAATTCCCAATTTAAAATATAGTAATATAAATATTATATTTAAAAATACCTAGAAACTTCATGGGACTGAAATAAAACTGTGTACATATACACACATAAAGCTATATGTGTGTGTGTTTCTACATGACTATATATACATAATTCTCTAGTCCCATTCTCTCTTCTAAACTCAAAACTTACTTTTTCCTTTTTCTATATCTCAAATTTCAATTCATGTTTACACTTTTAACAGACTTAAGAAACACTCAAAACTTCACAATTATCTTTAACTCTATCCTCTCTACTAACTTACTATCATCTTCCAAGCCTTATTGAGTTATCCTCTATCATTATCTCTGGCATTCATCCCCCTCTACATTTTTGCTATTATCTTATTTTGGGGTCTCATCTGGACAGTCTCCCTACCTTCAACTTTGCACCTTATTATTTTTCCTAATGCAGAGTTTGGACACTTCATTGCTCAACATCCTTCAATTTCTTATATTTTTTTCTTCTTATTCTCCATTTTTAAAATTTTTATTAAAGATACTGAGTTTTACAATTTTCCCCCCAATCTTACTTCCCTCCCCCAACCCGCCACCCCATGAAAAGCAATCTGTCAGTCTTTACTTTGTTTCCATATAGTACCTTGATCCAAATTGGGTGTGATGAGAGAGAAATAATATCCTTAGAGAAGAGACAAGAATTCTAAGAGGTAACAAGATCAGACAATAAGATATCTGGTTTTTTTCCTAAATTAAAGGGAATAGTCCTTGAACTTTGTGCAAACTCCACAGGTCCTTAACTGGATACAGATGGCACTCTCCTTTTTGCAGACAGCCCAAAATTGCTCCCGATTGTTGCACTGATGGAATGAGCAAGTCCTTCAAGGTTAATCATCGCTCCCATATTGCTGTTAGGGTATACAGTGTTTTTCTGGTTCTGCTCATCTCACTCAGCATCAGTTCATGCAAATCCCTCCAGGCTTCCCTGAAATCCCATCCCTCCTGGTTTCTAATAGAACAATAGTATTTCATGACATACATATACCACAGTTTGCTAAGCCATTCCCCAACTGAAGGAGAGTTACTTGATTTCTAATTCTTTGCCACCACAAACAGGGCTGCTATAAATATTTTTGTACAAGTAATGTTTTTACCCTTTTTCTTCATCTCATCATGTTATATACTCAGTAGTGATATTGCTGGGCCAAAGGGTATGCACATTTTTGTTGCTCTTTGGGCATAGTTCCAAATAGCTCTCCAGAAAGGTTGGATGAGTTCACAGCTCCACCAACAGTGTAATAGTGTCCCAGATGTCCCACAACACTTCCAACAATGATCATGATCCTTTCTGGTAATATTGGCCAATCTGAGAGGTGTGAGGTGGTACCTCAGAGAAGCTTTAATTTGCATTTCTCTAATAATTAATAATTTAGAGCATTTTTTCATGTGGCTATGAATTGCTTTGATCTCTTCATCTGTAAATTGCCTTTGCATATCCTTTGACCATTTGTCAATTGGGGAATGGCTTTCTGTTTTAAAAATATGACTCAGTTCTCTGTAATTTTAAAAATGAGTCCTGTGTCAGAATTATTAGTTGTAAAGATTGTTTCCCAATTTACTACATTTCTTTTGATCTTGGTTACAGTAGTTTTGCCTGTGCAAAAGCTTTTTAATTTAATGTAATTGAAATCATCTAGCAGGTTTTTGGTGATGTTCTCCAACTCTTCCTTAGTCATAAACTGCTAACCTTTCCATAGATCTTACAGGTAAACTAGGCCTTGATCTTCTAATTTACTTACAGTATTGTTTTATATGTCTAAGTCCTGTAACCATTTGGATCTTATCTTGATAAAGGGTGTTAGGTGTTGGTCTAATCCAAGTTTCTTCCATACTAACTTCCAATTATCCCAGCAGTTTTTATCAAAGAGGGAGTTTTTATCCCAATGGCTTGGACTCTTTCAGTTTATGGAACAGCAGATTACTATAATCATCTCCTGCTTTTACAACTAGTCTATTCCACTGGTCCACTACTCTATTTCTTAGCCAATACCAAACAGTTTTGATGACTGATGCTTTATAATATAATTTTAGATCAGGTAGGGCTATGCCTCCTTCTTTTGCACTTTTTTTCATTAAACTCCTGGCAATTCTTGACTTTTTATTTCCCCATATGAATTTACTTAACAATTTTTTCTAACTCATTAAAGTAATTTTTTGGAATTTTGATTGGTAGGGCACTAAACAGATAGTTTAGATTTGGTAGAATTGTCATTTTTATTATATTACCTCTACCTATCCTTGAGCATGTGATATTTGCCCAATTATTTAAATCTGATTTAATTTGTGTGAGAAGTGTTTTATAATTGTTTTCAAAAAGATTCTGAGTCTGTCTTGGCAAATAGACTCCCAAGTATTTTATATTTTCTGAGGTTACTTTGAATGGCTCTTCCTGATGTAACTTGCTAGACATATATAGAAAAGTTGAGGATTTATGAGGGTTAATTTTATAACCTGCAACTTTGCTAAAATTGCTAATTGTTTCCAGTAGTTTTTTGTATGATTTCTTGGGATTCTCAAGGTAGACCATATGTCATCTGCAAAGAGTGAGAGTTTTTGTCTCTTCTTTCCCAATTCTAATTCCTTCAATTTCTTTTTCTTCTCTAATTGCTGACACTAACATTTCTAATACAATATTGAATAGTACTGGTGATAATGGGCACCATTGTTTCACCCCTGATCTTATTGGGAATGCCTATAGCCTCTCCCCATTGAATATAATGCTTGTTGATGGTTTCAGATAGATACTGCTAATTATTTTAAGGAACAGTCAATTTATTCCTACACTCTCTAGTGTTTTTAATAGGAATGGATGCTGTATTTTGTCAAAAGCTTTTCCAGCATCTATTGATATGATCATATGATTTCTGATAGATTTGTTGTTGATATAATTGAGTATACTAACAGTTTTCCTAATATTGAACCAACCATGCATTCCTGGAATAAATCTTACTTGATTATAATGTATTATCCTAGTGATAACTTGTTGTAATCTTTTTGCTAAGATTTTATTTAAGATTTTTGCATCTATATTCATCAGGTAAATAGGTCTATAATTTTCCTTCTCTGTTTTAACTCTTCCTGGTTTAGGTAACAGCACCATATTGGTTTCATAGAAAGAGTTAGGTAGAGTTCCATCTTTCCCTATTTTTATAAAGAGTTTATATAGAATTGGAACCAATTGTTCCTTAAATGTTTGATAGAATTCACTTGTGAATCCATCAGGCCCTGGAGATTTTTTTTTAGGGAGTTCAATGAGGGCTTGTTGAATTGCTTTTTCCTGAGATAGGGTTGTTTAGGTATTTAATCTCTTCTTCATTTAACCTGGGCAACTTATATTTTTGTAAATATTCATCCATTTCACTTAGATTATCAAATTTATTGGCATAGAGTTGGGCAAAATAACTTCATATTATTACTCTAATTTCCTCCTCATTGGTGGTGAGTTCACCTTTTTCATTTATGATACTAGAAATTTGGTTTTATTCTTTCTTTTTGTTTAATCAAATTGGCAGAGGTTTATCAAGTTTATTGGTTTTTTCATAATACCAACTTTTGGTTTTATTTATTAATTCATTAATTTTTTTGCTTTTGCTTTTATTAATTTATCCTTTACTTTTTTGAATTTCTAATTTGGTATTTAATTGGGGATTTTTGATTTGTTCTTTCTCTAATATTTTTAGTTGCAAGTTTAGTTCATTGATTTCCTCTTTCTCCAACTTATCCATGTAAGCATTTAGAGCTATAATATATCCCCTGAGGGTCGCTTTGAATGAATCCCATAGGTTTTGGTATGTTGTTTCATTATTATCATTATCTAGGATAAAATGGTTAATTCTTTCTATAATTTGCTTTTGGTCTACTCATTTTTTAAAGTGAGGTTATTCAGTTTCCAATTTATTCTGTATCTATATCTCCTTGGCCCAGTATTGCACATGACTTTTATTGCATTGTGATCTGAAAAAGATGTATTCACTATTTCTGCCTTTCTGCAGCTGATCATTAGGTTTTTATGTCCCAGTACATGGTCAATTTTTGTATAAGTTCCATGTACTGCAGAGAAAAAGGTATATTCCTTTCTATCCCCATTCAGTTTCCTCCATAAGTCTACCATATCTACTTTTTCTAACAATCCATTTACCTCCTTAACTTCCTTCTTGATTATTTTATTATTCGATTTATCTAAATCTGATAGTGGGAGGTTGAGGTCTCCCATTAGTAGAGTTTTGCTGTCTATGTCTTCCTGTAGTTCTTTCAGCTTCTCCTCTAAGAATTTGGGTGCTGTCCTACTAGGTGCATACATATATATATATACATATATATATATATATATATATATATATATATATATATATATATATATTCAGTATTGAAATGACTTTATTGTCTATGGTACCTTTTAGGAGGATAAAGTTTCCTTCCTTATCTCTTTTAATGCTATCTATTTTTGCTGCTGCTTTGTCTGAGATAAGGTTTGCTACCCCTGCTTTTTTTACTTCAGCTGAAGCAAAATATATTTTGCTCCAACCTTTTACCTTTACTCTCTATATATCTCTCTGCTTCAAATGACTTTCTTGTAAGCAGCATATTGTAGGATTCTGGTTTTTAATCCACTCTGCTATTTGCTTACATTTTAAGGGATAGTTCATCCCATTCACATTCAAGGTTATTATGACTAATGCTTTATTGCCCTCCATAATATCTTCCCTCTGTTTGTATTTTCCCCCTTCCCCCCATCCATATTTCCCAGTATTTTGTTTCTGAATACCACCCCCTTCAGTGTGTTTGCCCTCCTATTTCAGTCCTTCCACTTCCTTTCCCCTCTCCCTTTTTCCCTTTTCCCTTCCCTTTCTTTTGTTATTTCCCCTTTCCCCCCCTCCCCTTCCTTTTCCCCATCTCCCCCTCCCCTTTTCCCCTTTTAATACTTGAAAGGTTGGATGTTTTATAAGTTAACTGAGTATGTGTAGGTTGAATTTAAGCCAAGTCTGATGGGAAGAAGATTCAGGTGTTTCTCATCTGCTCCCTTCTTCCCCTCTATTATAATAGGTTTTTTTGTACCTCTTAGTGTAATGAGATTTACCCCATTCAATCCCCTCCCTCCTCCCGTCTCTTTCCTGTCCCCCTTTTAAAGGAGGTAGTGTTTTTTTAGATCATTCTATCTAAGTCATAGAAAATTATGAGTGTCTGTCCCTTCTAGTTCAGTATATTCTATTGAATAGAGTCAAAATTCCTTAGAGTTATTAGAGTCTTTCTCCCAAGTGGGGTTAAAGCCAGTTATATCCTATTAGATAGCAGTCTCATGAATAGGTCATGAACGTCCATCATTTCTGGCTAGGTATATTCTCTCTGTTAGAGTTACAATTCTCAAAATTTATGAGAATCTTTTTCCCCCATGCTGGGATATAGCCAGTTTCAACTTACTGGACAGTATTTTTTTCCTTTTACTGCCCCCTTTTGTTTCTTTCTTACCTTTTCATGTGTCTCTTGAACCTCCTGTTTGATGTCCAAATTTTCTGTTTAGCTCTGGTCTTTTCATCAGAAATTTTTGGTATTCTTCCATTTCATTAAATGTCCATCTTTTTCCCTGGAAGAGAAGGCTCAGCTTTGCAGGAAAGTAGATTCTTGGCTGCATTCCAAGCTCCCTTGCTCTTCGAAATATCTCATTCCAGGCCCTTTGATCCCTTATTGTTGATGCAGCCAGGTCTTGCATGATCCTTACTGTGGCTCCTTGATATTAAATTGTTTCTTTCTGGCTGCTTGCGGGATTTTCTCTTTTATCTGATAGTTCTGGAGTTTGGCCACAACATTCCTTGGTGCTTTCATTTTAGGATTTTTTTTCTGGTGGGGATCGATGTACTCTTTCAATAACTACTTTGCCCTCTGATTCCATAATATCAGGGCAGTTTTCTATCACTAGATCCTGTAATATTCAGTCCAAGCTTTTTTTCTCTTCAATGTTTTCAAGAAGTCCTATAATTTTCAGGTTGCCCCTCCTCAATATATTCTAGAGGTCAGTGGTTTTGTTGATGAGGTATTTTACATTTTCTTCTATTTTTTCTATTTTTTGATTTTGTTTAACTGACTCTTGCTGTCTCATGGAGTCATTAGTTTCTGTAGACTCCATTCTTTTTTTGGGGGGAGGAGTTTTCTTCATTAACCTTTTGCAACTCCTTTCCAAATGGTCAATTCTACTTTTGAAAGAGCTTTCCATTTGATTAATTGAGGTTTTGAGAGAATTATTTTCTTTTTGCATTTGCCCAGTTGAGGATCTGAGAGAATTATTCTCATTTTGTATTTGTCCAATTGAGGATCCAAGAGATTTATTCTCATTTTGTATTTGTCCAATTGATGATGTGAGAGATTTATTCTCATTTTATAATTGTCCAATTGATGATGTGAGAGATTTATTCTCATTTTGCATTTGTCCAATTGAGGATCTGAGAGATTTATTCTCCTTTTGTATTTGTCCAATTGTACTTTCTAAGGTTTTATTTTCTTGTTGCAAGGTATTAATTGTCTCTCCCAAATTTTTAAGCTCCTTCCTTATTTCTTCAAGGAAGTCTTCCTGTGCTGAAGACCAGATCATATTCTCCTCAGAGGTTCCAGGTCTCTCTGAGTTAGGGTCTATCCCTTCCAAGAAGTTTTCTATGGATCCACCTTTCCCCTGACCCTTCTTCATTTTGCTAAGATCTGAGTTGGGGAGGGGCTGGTTCACAGGGGCTTGGGATCCCTAAAGGCTTTTCTCACTGAGTGCAATTTCTCTGTCTGGCCAATAGGAGGTGTTGGTTGCTTTCTCTGGAGTGTCTGTGACCTTGATAGAGTCCTTCTCCCTTTCCTTGAAGGGAGGAGTTAGATCTATTGAATTCTTTTGCCTTCAATCAATGGTGGGCTTTACCCTGGCCTGAGGTCATTCCTCAGCTGGGCTGGTTCTTCTGCTCACACACCTGGGCCTAAGGCAGAATTAGTTTGCATTTGTTTGTTTGGGAGGAGGTCTTGAGTTGTAATGAGACTCTGAGTTCCTCAGACCATAGGAGCCCAGGGATGATGTTTGCAGTTCTCCTGCTCCAGAACTCTCCCCGCATCCCTGTCCACAAGCACCAACACCAGCGACTCTGCTCCCTAGTTGACTCAAGCCCCTGCCATTTAGCCCCACCGCTGATCCAGCAGGTCCAGCTCTTCAGCCCTCAGACTCCCAGCTCCACTTCAGCTGCTAATCTGGCTGATCCAGGGCTGATCCTCCCTCTGAGCCCAGACTCACCAGCCCGAATTTGGCCAAAGCTGCTACAGGAGACAAATCCTGAGGTAGATGTTCTTTCTCCTGGCTTTTCTTTCTGGGTTGGGTTTTGTGAGTCGGATTTCTTTTTTTTTTTAAACAACAGTAATAATTTCATTTGGAAGTATACATTTTTGTACATTGTTAAAACAAAACCACAACTTTTTACTTACAGTATACTCACACTTCAAACCTTTGTTTCAAAGGATAACAATTTCAAAATATAAGTACAAAATATTTCTCTAAAACTCTGACAACCAATATGATGTCTGATCAGAATGTGGCTATATCTACACTGGGTACAGTTAATGTTAGGATGGCTTAATTACTTGAGATTATAAGTGATTACACAATAAAGGGAACCCCATCATTTTAAAAGTATATCTTAGGCAAGTATGGCACAAAGAATTATAGAGTCAGAATCTTATCTTGGAACATGCAGACCAAAACTACCAATTCAGGAATTAATGTGACCATAATACTTAATTCCCTAAGGAAAAGCCATTTGGAGCAAAAGCAAGCTAAGACCTGTGTGTTCTCTCAGCCACACCTTTGTCCTGAAATACTCTTCCAAAATGTGTTCCAGTTCATGAAAATTACATTAACTGCTCAAGTAGTTGCAGGAGGGAAGAAAAAAGTGACCTACAAAAAGAAAATTTTTTTTTTATCATCCTCATAAATTGAGTTTGTCAGTCTCTTTCATATGATATATTGATGTTTGATGTAAATAGGATATCAGTCAGACCAGTGTCTGAACCTGATGGTCAATACAGGAGTTGGTGAAGGTAGATGGAGGCATACTTCTAATTGTTCTTCAACTGTTTGAATCCAAGTTTCCTCCAAATCTTCTCTAAGGCCACTCTTCCCATGAACAAGGTGATAGTAAAATTACATTTGTACCAGTCTCTGTTATAGTATAAATGCTTCTGAAAATTTTTACTTAAGAATTCCTTGTAAAAATCAGTCATTTCCTCTGCATTTAACGTTATTTTTCTACCTGTTTCATCTTTCAATCCCAGACCTCTAGCTTTTAATCTTCAGTGAATAAATTCTTCTTTTTCCTTACTAAACATCTGATTCTGGTTTGCCCAATATTGTTGGTTCCATTCTTGTGTTTCTTGTCTTAATTTCCTAAGCTGCTGTTCCAAAGGAGATTCATTTTCAGGGATGTAAACTTGATTGGTCCAAGGTTTGAATATCTATCTGGGGGTCCAATCCAATCATTGTAAGATTTTCTGGGTGGGCAGAATCATGACACCCGGCTCTGTGTGGAGTCCCCTGGCTTGAGTCCTCCTTCTGGCCCAGGCGGGTGGCTGTGTAGAGCAAAGCTGGAGCAGGACAGATTCAGAGGCCTCCGCTGGCAGGCCGCAACCACTATTTGTGCCCCCTCGCCACCCCTGGCCTCTGCCACTTTATGGCAGCCTCCAGGATTTCTTTTAAGAGGTTTGTTTCATGTGATAGATGGGGAAGAGATCAGGAGACTTTAGTTCTGTGCCTGTCTTATCTCTGCCATCTTGGCCAGAAGTCCAAATTCTTTTATTAATAACTTAATAACTGAGATAACTGAGGGTGCAACTTGTAGTACAGTGAATTGAATGCAAGACTTAGAAGACAGGAAAACCTGAATTCAAATCCAGTCTCAGATTCTTACTTTGTGATTCTTAATATCTCATTCAACCTTGCCTGCCTCAGTTTTCTCATCTATAAGAGTGGATTAATACTACCATCCCTCTCCTATGGTTATGAGGATAAAATGAGATCATATTTGTAAAGCAATTTATAAATCTTAATATACTATATAAATGCTAGCTATTACTATTTGGGGAGTTTTCTGCCTTTGAGTTCTTTCTCTCTTTATATTTTTCAATAAGGTTCTGGGGGGTAGCATTTTTTTCTGATTTCTAAAAGTGTAGGTAACCATGAAATAACTAACAAGGTTGGAAATGTACATTATTTCATCACTGCTAATTACTAATCTGTGCTCAGAAAAGAAGCCAAGTACACCTGTCCAGCCTCAAGTTCTCCTAGGAAAGCACATCTCCTGCTTCCAAGAGTTTCTTTAGAAGTTACAATTGGTTGTTGGAGAACAAAGAATTCCCCAGAGTGCCAGAGAAAGACATACATCTGTATCTATCTATCTATCTATCTATCTATCTATCTATCTATCTATCTATCATCTATCTATCATTCACTTATCTATTTCTACATCCATTTGTCTATCTCTCTCTCAAATCACCATCTTCCTATTTAAAAATTCTCTCTGGAGCTTAGAATTTCATGTGACCCTCTTTTTGAATCTTTTAGTTTATCTTAGGCTTTCCCACTTCCAAACTCACCTCTTTGATGCTTAACAAAAATGCAAGGAGAAGAAAATGATTATCCATTGATTATGAAGAACTAATATAAATGGTACCATATCAAGTTCGGGGAACAACTAGTAGTCTGCATTGGTTGTAACATGTGAACAGGAATTACTATGACATTAATCTGTACAGGTAGAATGGAAATAGATTATAGTGCTTCTGATGCCATGATAGATAAATTTTCATCTTACTGAAATTATTTTTAACAGGGAATCACTATGGCTGACAATGCATTAAGAAGAATATTTTGGCAGCTGAGTATGCAGCAGATTGGAGGGGGAAATAGAAGGCAGGAAACTAATTATAAATCAAGAACAATAGTGAAGGCTAGCCATGATGAAGCTAGGGTAAATAGACAGGGAAGAAGTTGGATATGTAGAATTGTCATAACTTGGCAACTGATTAGACATGAGAGGTTAAGGAACAGGGAGACTTAGGGATGCATTCAGGTTTCCAAACTTGAGTGACTGTGAGGTTAGGGATGCCCTGAACAGAAATGAGGAAATTTGGAGGAATAACAAGTTTGGGAGAAAGGAGGGAATGACAATTTCAGTTTTTGGAAATGTTGAATCTGAGATACCAATGAGATATTCAGATGCCCATATTCAACAGACAGTTGTTGAAATGGGGTCAATATAGGGGCAGAAACTCAGACTGGATATATAAATTTGGATATCACAGATAATGTGCAATGGCTAGAGCACTGGAATTAGAGTTAGGAAAACCTGAAGACATGAGCTGAGAATGCTAAGTATATAAATCACTGATACAAGTCACTTAACCATGATGTGCCTCAGTTTTCTCTTCCATAAAAGGGGAAAATAAAATGATACCTCCCTCCCAGGACCATTATGAGAACAAAATACAATATTTAGTAAAATGTTTTGCAATCTTTAAGTACTCTATAAATGTTATTGATTATCCTTGAAGAGATGGAAATCCATAGAAGGAGAAAAATTTGCCAAATCCATAGGAGTAGAAAAATTTGCTAAGAAAGCAGATGTAGACATGAGAAGATGGCCCATGGATGACTGGCCCAGATGGCCCAGAAGATGACTCCATTATTTGACAAATGATAAAGTAGGAAAAAATCCCAAACTCCTCCCTGGCATTCAAGATTCTCTTCTACTTGGATTCAGTCTCATTTGTTTTTAGGTTTTTGCAAGGCAAACGGGGTTAAGTGGCTTGCCCAAGGCCACACAGCTAGGTAATTATTAAGTGTCTGAGACCAGATTTGAACCCAGGTACTCCTGACTCCAGGGCTGATGCTTTATCCACTATGCACCACCTAGCCACCCCGATTCAGTCTCATTTTGAATCCAATTCAATAAATATGTAGTAAACTCTGGGCTAAGGAAGTACTGGATGTACAATGGTGAATTAGACATAATTCTTCCCTCTCTAAATAAATGAAGAAAGTTGTACAGGAAATCAAACAATTATACAGATTTAGAGTTTGATGATCAGATCTGTGATTTCATTGGAGAAAATGGACTCATAGTAAATGATTACATTCTATCAGTGAAGATCAACAACTGCTCTGTAAGTATTGTTTGTTCTTTCTTCTCAAAGAGGACCAAGACCTCAGTAAGTGAATTGGTTTTAAGTGAGGCAGGGCTTTTATAAGTAAATCTTCAATGAAGTAGGGAGATAAGCAAATGGACAGTAATGATAAAGTAGAGTCTGAGAGGTTTTTGATCTGCACAGGGAGAATGAGTACCCAGAGGAATGAGCACAGAAATCTTCCTATTAGATTAATATGCATTTATTAAATACCCACTCTGTGCCAGACATTGTGATAGGAATCAGAAATAGTTGCTCTCTAGTCACAAGAAATTTACATTCTGTCAAGGGAAATAAAAAAAAAATAAATATATATATATATATATATATATATATATATATATATATATACTAAATAGATACAAAATGAGTAAAAAGTAGTTAAATACATGATAGGGAGGGAATACAATTGAGGGGGGGAAGAAAAGAAGGGCTTGAGTAGCATCTCCAAGAAATATATGATTTAATTGCACCTTGGTGGCACTGGACTTGAAGTCAGGAAGAACTAAGTTCAAATATCCCCTCAGATATTTTCTATATGTCTGATTAAGCCAATGCCTTAATCTCCCTCAGCTTTCTGTAACTCATCTGTACAATGTGGGTTGTAAGAGAACCTACTTCATAGGGTTGTTGGTGAGGAACAAACATGGTAACAAAAATAAGGCATTGGATGTGACAAAGTTGGAACTAGAACACAGGTTTCCTTACTGCATCACTATTATTCATTTAAAAGCTTGCCAAAAATATTATGGCTCTTCCCGATTATGGGGAGAGTCAGAGGTTACCTTCCACTGTGATTGCAAAAAAAAATTCTAAAATTATTATTTTGAGATGAAACCTATTATTATCTTCATTCAAAAATGAAAGGAAATTTGAAAGCATTTGATTCAAAATTCAGTGGAATCTAAGAGATTTTAAATACACTAAGCAGTAAGGCAGTTAGCATTTATAAAGTACTTACTATACAGGAGCTGTGGTAAGTGCTGGGAATACAAACAGAAGCAAAGAGAGACATTAAGTTCAATTCACATGAACCAAAAAAAACCAGCCTTCCTACTCTTGGTACACAGAAGATTCACAGGACTTGTGGCTTATTAAACTAGAATCTAGAGCATAATGCCACTTTTATGTAAGTGTAACTCTTTTACAAGGAGTGCTTTGTAGGTATTAGACCTAAGAAGCCCATTTCTCAGTTTTGCAATTCATAACAATTGTTTAATTGTCACTTATTCAGCTGGGCATTATCTGCTTGCTTTTGGGTAATAGTCTAGATGCAGACTATCATGTCTGGACAGAATGACTGTGGTATTAGCACTGTGAAAATTCTTACATCACAAGGATGAAAAGTTTATGATCCCATTGTCTTCCAACTCTCAACAATTTTCTTCCTCCCCTCCCCTACCTTCACAAGATGGTGAGAAGCATCCTTTGTGGTTAACATTTACTTTGCTGCTAATGGTGTAGAAAAGTTGGCTTAATTTATTTTGACATAGGTGTTTTAAGTATTTGTCTGTCAATTTGCCTGATCAAGGAACGATATTCTCTATTATTCAGACACTGATTATAAAAATCTAAGGATTACACATTGGAATTATATCTCTCTCTCTCTCTCCTTCCACTTGAAGGGCCTAATTAGTTCCAGAAATGGAAGAGAAGCAAAGAGGAGAAAGTAGAAAATAAAATCACTACATTTATCTATTTACTTAGGAGTTTGGTTAATAAGATACAAAGTAGAAATTCACTAAAGTTTGGTTTTACTTGTTGTTCAGAAGTTGTTTCAATTGTGCCTAACTTTTCAGGACCCCAGAAAACATGAGCATTCCTAACTTCACTTCCATCACTAAGTCTACTGCAGTACCCAACTATCCCAAGATTTTATAATGCCAGTAAATTTTAAATATGACCACACTCCAGCCCTCACCATCTGCCTTTCTCCTTAACCCCAATGTCTTGGAAAATAGAGAATATAAAAATGCAACATGCTAATACAGAAAAGCCTATTTTCAGTTAACTGGATCTTATCCTCTGCTGGGTGGTTCCCTATAGTATCATAGTCACATCTGATTCCAGAATGGTTTAATAGATTGCCTTAAAGTAAGCTAAGGGAAAAAATATAGTTCCAAGGGCAAACCCAGAGGAAAAATAAGAAAATATTAAGTGAACCACAGTTCTGAAAAGTTAAATATACTTAAAAACAAGTCTACTAAATTTACAGCTGAAACCATTACACATTTCCTACAATTATGAAAATCTGGCAAGTGGCTGCAGCAGTGCCACATGAGCAATAGAATACTTTGTCACATAAATCAGGCACAAGAAAAGTAGTCCTAGGAGTCTGAAAGTATAATCAGTTGGAATTATAGTTCCTTAAATGTAAAGAAATAATTATTTTAATTATTCCTATAATTATCTAATTTTTATATAATGGTCTTAGAGAACTCCAAGAAGTTACATGACAAGGAGTTACATAATATTTAATTTCTTTTGTGTCTCATATAATTAAATTCCTAAGTAATACAAAAATAAGACTAACAAAAATATACCACTTTTTGAACTCATTCTAATTTTTTCTTTGTCAATGACTTTCTCCCATATTTATGGAAGGTATTCCACTTCCTTCCTACTCACCTCCTCTTATTACCAGTCTTTATTAGTTGAATGAATCACAGTGGAAGGATTTGAACCTAAGCATTCCTGATTCTAAGAACAATTTTCTATCCATTATGACACTCCCAGTAATATTGTTGCTATGGTTCATTCTTTGTTTTCAAAGAGGATCAATGACATCATGGTTGATGTGTTCACTCAAACGTGAATTGGATTAGATTGAGGCAGGATTATACAAAATAATCAGTATCATATTCTTTTCCAGATTTATTGAAGTCCAGTGGCAGAACGAAAGTCAGAATGACTTGATGATGGCCTGGGCTGAAGTGGATGACCTTTGGTGCCTGACCAAGCTCCAAGAGTTCCATGCCACCTGCTTCAATTACCTTTCTGGTCCCTGCTTCTCTTGTAAATGACATTAGTACAAATTGAAATCTGAAAAATGCATAGTACATTACAATTAGGAATATTGTAGGTGTTTCTATTGTTATTCTTGTTTTTTAATCAGCATAGATTATTTAAAGTTAACCCTATATGTAAATAATATTTGTTTTTATTAATATCCAATTCCTTTTGTGTCTAATCCTTAAGCAATACAAAATAAGACTAATAAAAATACACTACTCTGTGAACTCATTCTGACTTTTCCTATATATATATCAATGAGTTTCCCCCATATTTGTAGAATGTGTTCCACTTCCTCCCTACCCACTTTATCCTAACACCAGTCTTTATCAGTTGAAATCCTAGTCACTCTTCAAGACCCAGCTTCAGGAAACATATTGAATTCTCTTTAGCCAACTAGTCATATCAGAAGATCATAAAGTTCTTGAAAGAAAAGACTTTTATTGGGGAGTTTTGGGTCCATTTTTATCCCTAATTCCTAACATAGTGGTTTGAACAGAATAGATATTTAATAAGCATTTGTGATTTGTTATACTCTCTAAGCACTTTATACCTCTTTTTACATTTATCATGTTCTCCTGTACATTATGGTTTTGTATATAAATCTTATTTCTCATACTCCTTAAGACCAGGACCTCAATATTATTTATCTTCACATCTATCTCAGCAGGTAACTAGGTGGTGTAGTGCTTAGAACACTGGTCCAGGAGTCAGGAATATATGAGGTTAAATCTGGGCCCAAACACTTACTAACTGTTTGATCAGTTGCTTAACTCTATTTGTCTCAGTTTCCTCATCTATAAAATGAGGATAAGGAAATGGTAAGCCATTGTCTTCACCAAGAAAACCCCAAAAGGCTTCACAAAAGTCAGACATGACTTGAACACTGGCAAAATTATTTCTGAATCAAGGACTAACTCTATTGTAGGCATACTAAACTAATTGAATTGAATAATATTCATCTTAATAAACACAATAGCCCTAATTTTTTATCTTCCCAGAGATAAAAATGTCTGGGACTCCTTAGGAGGCAATGTTTTCATTTGTTTTTTCTGTATTTTATTGTTCTATTTATTGGATTACTGTTATTTGTTCCTAATCTTAATAGAAAAAAAGCAAATTCTGATTTTATTTATTTATTTATCAATTTTTTAAAAAAAATATTATTGCAGTTTCTCAGTATGCTCTGATGATTTCCATTTCTGAATGCTTGCTGCAGTTTTGAGTAATCACTTTGTAAACCTTAAAGCACAATGTAAATGTTTGCTGTTATTATTATCATTAATTCAATAAACATTAATTAAACATTAAATGAAATGAAGTATGAGGTATGCACTAAAGGGGTTTCCATGAAACACAAGACATAGCTGTTTCTATCAAAATGTTTACAGTATACTTCAATGTGAAATGATGTTCACTGTTAAACATGATACAAATTAGAAGAGAGGAGCAAAAGAGGAATAGAAAATGCTATTAGATCAAAGAGAAAATACTTTAAGCTGGGGAAATCAGAGATAATTTCATGTGAGAAGTAGTATTTGAGTTAGGCAAAGAGGATGGGTAGAATGTCCATAGGTTAGAGATAGAGGGGGAAGGAGAGAGGAGCATTTCAAGCATACTTAACTGGGTGGGCAAAGACACAAAGGTTAAAAAAAATTATTGGATGTTGAATGTACTCAAGGGATAGCAACTGAGGGTAGAGGATATGAAGGACAATAGTGGAAAATGAGTGTACAAACAGGGGTTTAGATTTGTTCTATGTATATAAAAATTACTTCTGAGCTGAGTTCCTGAGATGGAAGGTATTAACAACTATTTGTCTCCATACATAGTCCAAGGCCATGACTAGGCTATTGTAATGCTCTAAAACACTAACAAAGTCTTCTAGGAAATTCCAAAGTAGCTGTTTTCTCACTATGGATATAGAATGAAAAAGATGACACTAAACAGTAAAAAGGAGATAAAGGTAAGACAGAAGAAAAAAAATACGAATGGTATCAAAAAACATGTGCCATGACAAATGACAGCATAATTATCATTGATGTAGTGATTTAGATTCCAAAACTTTCTTAAAGATGTTTGTCCATGTGATCCTCACAGATAGCTTGGGAATGTTTCCTGAAAATATTACTGTCCCATTTTGCAGATTAGAAACTAAATTCATAGGTTTCTTCTGATTCTAAGGCTAGTATTTTTCCCAATTTATCATATTGGAGACCTGTGATGCTTTACACCAAATGCTTTACTCCACAAAACTTGTCTGCATTAGGGAGTTGAAATGGTACTATTAATGTTTCATAGGTTGATGAGACCAAATCTACAGAGCAAAGCCAGTCAGAGTTACTCCTCCTATAATACCCTTTCATTGCCTCTTCTACCTCCCCCCAAAACCTGTCTCCTCAAAGAGAATAGGGGTCATAAATTATGGGGATGGGGTGTAGTAATATCAGATTTTTTGATGTATTAGTTTTGTTATTTTTTCCTTTTTTTATTCTTTGTTATGCTATAATTCTCTGGGAGAGAGAGAGGGCAGAATGATGTACTAGTAAATGCAGGTGATGGAAAAACAAAATAATTATGGGAAGAAGATTAATGGAGAAGGAAAATAAATACATATAAAGAACATGCATTTTATATATTGTTAGATTTATCATACTTCTCTGGCAAGAAAAAAATGAAGAAAAAGGGAAAGATTTTAAAGTTCTGAATACTCTGTATGGCAGAATAAAAATGGCACATTCCAGCACTTTTATTTTTACAAATTTAAATACTGGAAGGAAAAGGAAGTAACAGCAGAATGGTTTTCATTAGACATATCTTTGAAATATCTTCTTTACCACATTAATGTTAATAGCTACTATATGAGATGGAGAAAAATTTCCAGAATGATGGCTGGTGAATACTTATATTGCATCAATGAATATGATTGAGGTTTCTAACTGCTGGGTATTTCAAACTTATAGATGGTTTTTAAACCATCATTAAGAGAAGAAAAAGCAGAGGGATGTCTAAGAATCTGTGTGTATCCAAACAGCAGGCACATTTAGAGACAGAAACAGTGCCCACTGATTGATGCTAAACCCAGAATGTACCACACAGTCTTCTTTCTTGCCTCAAATGGATAATATTTAGGTGCCCACTATTTGCTGGTCTCTTAGGCAGTATAATCTTAATTAAAAGACTAGGGGTGGGGGGCAGTAGGCAGGAGCAAAAGAAAAAGAATAACTAGTTATAGAAAGAGAAGTCAATAACTGAAAAGTAATTATCAAGTGACAGTGAGAATGCAGCTTGGAAAAAGGGTAGGAAGATTCAGGGGAATATTTATTTTTAATTTCAAAAGACACATGCAGCACAGGGTTCTGTGAACACTGAACAAAATTGGAAGAGAAAAGAGGATAAATAGAGAAGCTGGTGTGTTTATGTATATGGTGCAGACCTGTGATTTCATCAGCATAGAAGAACTTTCAGTGAAGAAATGTCATTCACTGATGCCAACTGACAACTCATTTGCAATTTAGAGTGCAGTGAGAATTACTTGGGATTAGCAATTGTTTTGATAGTTTCATTTTGTGATAGCAGTGGTTGCTTTACTGACATTAGATTGATTCAGAATACCTGACCTTGACCAGATGGAATAGGATTGCGTTGGTTTCCCCACCTTTAGTAATTTTCAGTTAGTTGAATGCTGTATTTATATTCAACTAAGTAATTATTTATTAAGCATCTAGATTCAAATCCCTTGACACTAACTGTGTTACCCTTGGCAAATGATTTAACCCTCTTTGCCTCAGTTCGTCATCTATAAAAATGATCTGGAAAAGGAAATGGTCAACCACTCCAGTATCTTTGCCAAGAAAATTCCAAGGGAGGACAATAAGTGTCAGACACCACAAAAACGACTTAAAGTGAATTATATATCAGAAATTATTCTAATAGAAATATAGGCAAAAAAAACCTTAAGGAGTTGCAATCTAACAGAAGACACAAATGTAGTTTCTACATAATATACACAGATATAAAGAAATCTGTGAATATGTATATGTTTATACAAAAAGAGATACATACAAGATAAATACATACATACCAAAGAATAGCAATAGTGTTTACTTCCTTTTATATCCCAAAAAACAAGGAACATATTAAGGACCAATATCGAGAATGACAATAGTTTTGATTTATTATAACCATAATATTTTACCAAAACCCAAAACATAAAAACACAAAGCCATCAAATTCCACCAACTTGTCCTATCCCATCCCATGCAACCTATATCTTTTTTCCTCATAGAAGTGGGGTTTCATTTTGTTATTTATGTTAGAATTGTGAGGCTCACATGTTTTATTTACAGTACAATATTGCCTGTACTTAAAGTCAGCCAGCAAAATCTGGAGATGATTTTGAGATCCTCTACTAGCAAGAATCTCTTCATTCCTACAAATCAACCAATCACAATAGCCACCTAACAGAACTCTTGAAGAGAAGGATTATAACCAGAAAAGAAGTCAAGTGATAGACAAATGAAACAAGCATTTATGAAGTCCTACTATGTGCTAAACAATATGTGTGCCTTACAAATGTTATCTCATTTGATCCTAGCAGCAATTTCATGATATTAATTCTATTGTTCTCCTCATTTTTAGGCTAAAATTAAGTGATTTACCCAGTCACAGAGTTAGTAGGTGATTGAAATCAGATCAAATCTGATCTGATGAAATCAACATTTTAACCACTGCTAGCTGCTCCTAGGAAGGCATCGTGGAAGAAAAAGGAGAATCACAGGAGGAAAAAATCTACTTCCCCAATTATGACTGGAATGCAAGGCCACTAAAATATAGTTTGAGCATCTATGGTCTGTCAATAGTCATAGTCCTCTTCAGACTTGGAATGGGTTAGCTACTTGCTCATGGAGAATCTTTGGAGGCAACCCATTGTATGGAGATGGTAAAACTAATAATAGGGTGCCATTTCATAGGACGTGTTCTGAGTAATATTTTTTTAGTTGTTTTTTTTTTTTTTTTTTGCAAGGCATTGGGGTTAAATGGTTTGCTCAAGGCCACACAGCTAGGTAATTATTAAATGTCTGAGGTCACATTTGAACTCAGGTCCTCCTGACTCCAGGGCCAGTGCTCTATCCACTGCACCACCTAGCCGCCCCCTGAGTGTAACTCTTAAAGATGATTTCTAAATCACTGACTTGTATGAGTGGCAAGAGAGGAGAAAGAGGAAATAGAACTGAATCACACTGTACAGATGTATTTTATTGTTCTCAGTGATATTTTTATTATCATGGTTTTAACAATTGGAGATGATTCTAAGGAAACGTAGGAGCAGTAGTTTTTAATAAGCATAATTCAATGACTGCTAGAGATATTGCAGATACTGTTTGGTGTTAGGAAGTCAATTGTTTCAAAATTCTTTCAAGCCCACAGTAAAACAGGATTTATCTTGGTCACAAAGGAAAAAAATGAAACAAAATGAAACCCAAAAAATGAAGTCAAAGATTAAAAACAGTTTCAAGAAATGACAATCTATTATAGTGAAATGAGCTAACAAGTCCCCTAAAAACAAGCACAGACCTTCAGAGGGGCCTGGAGGATAAACAAGTTATTATTTAATTCCTTTATACAATTTGAAGTAAATTTGCAGAATCTATACCATATTTCTCAAATAGTCCTCGATATAGAACAATACCAACAGCAACATTGCTGACTTGAAATTAAGTAAAAATATTCATCATTGGCAAGACAACACAAAATTGTATTGCTGAAGGTAGAAGAAGCAATTTAATGCTGCAATTCCCTTTTTCATTCAAGGTTCCAATAAAACCATTGCCAAAAAGAAGTCTAGATAAAGCTTTAAGAACTAGGTACTTTCATTAGACTGTAAAATATTCACTTGAAAAATGTTTTGGAGATATTTTTCATCCAGTAAATCTGTAAGTCTTGACCCACTTGAGGCAATGATGAACTCTAATTAGTGCATTTATAAGTTGAAAAGCACAATTTCAAATTTCCATACACAAATGAATTTTGAAACATACTTTGCTCCATATCATATATCATGAAGGTTAAGAAATTCCTGTAGTGACATAGAAAAACACTTCAATAATTTGGGAATTCAATTGATTTAAAGTTGAATAACTATGGGCTATAACATGGGAAAAATACTGTTCACCAAATGCATATTTTTACCCCAAAGTTATGCTTATCACATGGTTTTAGCTCAAGATGAAAAATTAAAATATGTTCTAATGCATTGTGAATTCAGGTTCAAAGTGATTGAAGTAAAACCAAAAGGACTTCTTACCTATTAAATGTTTTAACTGTAAAAAATTGTTAGATTTTTTTGGTATATCATAAATACAATGACTTTGTCCTACATAATTCACATACCTCTATATTGTATTAGACTTGCTTATGAGGCTGACATTCCTCCAAGGATAACCCTCTTGCTATTGTGCCACATTGTCTCACCTATCATTCTAAAGATCAGCACTTTCTACTGGGATGCATGGAACTATCTGTATGTATTTGTTTCACACACTTGCACAAGTACACACACAGACACACAAACATACTGCATCTTCACTTGAAGAATTTATTTATTGCTTTTGAAAAAAAGTTCAAGGACTCTTTTGAGTCTCAGAATATGCTGCACTTCCGTTGTTGGTTTCTCTAAGTAGGATATTATAAATATATCCCTCCTCTATGAAAACCCAAAGTAAAAAAATCCAAACTTATAGGTGATACACATGAGAAATCTTAGTCTAAAATTTAAGTCTGCTGACCCTGATATATAGAACTTGAAATTTTTGTGTCTGGGTCTAGAGATGGGGTAGATACAATATATTTCATGACCCTAAATTTTCCAGCTGCTACAGGGTGGTGGAGTGAACCAAGGGCCAACAGTATGATTGCTAGATGGAAGAAAGAGTATCCATGATGGTACTACTGTATTCTTTAAATGTTGGCATCCTGGGACAAAACTCTTATCTGCTCTGTTTATTTTGTCACACAAATCTTCTTTTTCCAGTCAATTCTTTCAATTGTATACAATTATTTATAATATGAAAGAATCTTTTACTTTACAAAAGGTCACACTGGGCTCTCTTGGGTGCATTTATAGTAGATTCCTTTTGTTAAAAAAAATCAATTAACAAATGACTTTGCAAGAATATAATCATTGTGAAACACAAGCGATTCAAGTACATTATTGACTGTCTTGTAGGTATATCCTCGTCAGGTAATCTTTCTAAAAATCACCATCATCCCTGTCCTACTGCACTAAGGTTTCCCATCACAGGAGATAACCACTAATAATATAATGAATGGCTAAGAGAAGGGAATAGCAAGGAACTGTCATTCATCAATTAAATATGTGGTTTCATTCCTAGAACAATGATACCAGAGTGTCACAGAGGAAGTTGGATTTTTTAATTTGAAATGGGAACAATTAATTTAAAATAAGTTCCCCCTTTGACTTACAGACCTGCCATATCCTCATGGGATATTTGGAAAAACATTCTTGATGGAAGAAGCTGGTTCATCTGAATTCTGTTGCCACAGCTACAGTCTCATTGCAGTAACAGTCCAAATGGTGATGCTCTGATTCAGTTAGCTCAGAAAGAAAAGAAGACAATTTTAAAAATGCTCTTGTTTCTTTTAAATCAACATTCTTTGGAAAAGAAAGAAGTACTAAAAATCACACTCAATTGTCTCAGGTTTCCTGCTAATACTAGAAAATAACTTGGGTGAATTAATTACTCTCCTAATTAAATTTTTTTAACATGAGAACTTTACCAAAAAATTTAATACAATTACAGACGGTGATATCCTTAGCAACCATTTTAGGAATATTTATAATGCGCCAAAGAAGTCAAATTTCTACTTGTTATTCAGGGGTTGGGACTTCTATACCTCAATTTGAGCAAGATTCATGAAAAGCATAAGTAGAATTTTCTTGTGACAAAATCAATATTTCCTCCTTACATATAAATTAAAGTCATTTTTAATGTAAAAGTTCTCAACAGCAGTTTAAGGACATCAATTATAATTAGTGGAACTAAGCAAAAAGAAAAAACTATCAAAGTCCTCTTTCATCATGATTCTTAATAGATACTCATTTCAAGTCATTTTAAATGTGCAAATACTCATTTTCCATTTACTACAAGGAGGAATTTCACACACATTAGTGCTTTCTAATTTGGGACTGGCAAATATTTAATGATAAGTTCCCTGAATGAAAAAAAGTATGCAAGACATTTTTTTGCATCTTATATACATTAATATAATTTCTCTATCAAGTTTAAAACATTATTAAAACAATAACTCAAGCTATGATTTGTAGTATTTGGAACCTATGAAGTCATATGCTCACATTCAAAATGTAACATTAGCTCTAGTAATCTCTGAAGCTGACTTCAACCATCCCTGAGTGAGATATAATACCAATGCTCTAGTGCCTTTCCTCTGTGTTTCAGCCTAAATAGAATTATAAAATGCTTAACCACGAGAAGTAAAACACAGAAATATGCTTACCAGATGGACTGGCATTTGGAAAGGGAAATTGATAAAATATCATTGCCAGAAGGAAGAAGAAAGGTCAGAAAAATGCGGAGAAAAAAACCACAATATTGGTGCAGTGGCCCTTTAGAAGAGATTGCAAGGCAGAGGAAGGAAGGTACAATAGAAAATTTGATTGGTGTATAGTGAAAGATCATTGCTCATATCCCAGGATCGTGGGCAATGGAGATTGTCAAGAAATCAATCATTTAAACAATATTTGCAGCGATCTTGCTACTTAACTCTGTACTGTGTTAAGTGATGCAAAGTATTATATATATATATATATATATATATATATATATATATATATATATATATATATATATAAACATATGTCCTTGCTACTGTTATTTGTCCTTTGTTCTCAAAAAAAGACTAAGACATCATCAGGGAGGTGATGCTATGACAAGTACAAGAATTGGATTTGAGTTGGGGGTGGGGGGATAGCTCTGCTAAGTAATCAGTCTTACTTCTTTCTCCAGAGTTATCTGGATTCAGTGGTCATATCTGAATCAGGATGACTAGAGATGGCCCTGGATATGAGGCAGTCAGGGTTAAGTGACTTGCCCTAGGTCACACAGCTAGTAAGTGTCACGTGTCTGAGGACAGATTTGAACTCAGGTTCTTGTGACTACAGGACTGGAGCTCTAACAACTATACCACCTAGATAGTTCTTGCTACCAAAATATGAAAACAGCTATCAAAGGAGATATTAAACACAAAAAAATAGTAAATACAACAAAGCCAGAAAATCATAGTTATCATATTTATCATTATTATTGTCAAACTAATAACTGAAATTTTATAGCATCTTGAAATTTACAGAATCCTCTATAAATATTATCTAAGTGAGGACTAATTATTGCAGTATAGACCTTGAATGCTGAACAAATTTAGAAAATAAAGAGTTAAGCTCCAAAGTTAAAAGTGGTTCATGGAGGAAGTAAACTTTTAACCTCTTCTTCAAGAAAGGGTAGGAGTTGTATTTTTGAGTGAAAGGGAGTAAATAGTTGAGAAGAAACAATTTGAGTAAAACCAGAGGATTTGAAATTATCATGGACCATTTGTGGGGGATGTGCCCAGCTAACACAGAGGGTATGTTGCAAGAAGTAGTGTGAAATAAATTTGGTGAATTCATTTGCAGCCAAATATTTTAGGCCTATGGAATCAGTCTGAGGAATTTACATTTGACTCTGTGTTTCCTGATAACAGGAACTATTCCATTTTCAACATTGTATCTCTAGAGCCTATCACAGTATACATCAACGTGTTTAATAAATGCTGATTTATTAATTGAATTGAATCAAATCTGAGAGTAACCATTACCTGATTTTTGAGCAAGTGACAAGTGTTTTAGGAAGATTAATTTGGCATAAATTAAAGCTCAGTCTAAGGCAGTCAAGGCCTTAACCATAATCTGGGAGGCCATAACCATAATCTAAACATGAAGTGATAAATTGCCTTAACTAGTTTGGCATCAGTGGGAATATAGAGACTTGAATGTTTATAACAGATGTTTTAAAGAAAAAAAATAATTTGGGGCAGCTAGGTGTGCAGTGGGTAGAGCACTGGCCCTGGAGTCAGGAGTACCTAAGTTCAAATCCAACATCAGACACCTAATAATTACCTAGCTGTGTGACCTTGGGCAAGTCACTTAACCCCATAGCGAAAAACAAAACAAAAAACAAAAAAAATGAAAAAATAATTTGATAACCAAAGAAATGGAAGGAATGAAAAATTAATCAATAAGGTGGTGTATTTTGAGTCAGCTTATTAGAGTGGAAATGGCACTCATTTTAAAGAGGAATTGGATTTAAATCTTATCTCTTCTACTAACTACCTGTGTTACTTTAGACAGGTCACTTTGCCTTTCTTTTAGACTTTCCTTGCCTGAAAAAATGAGTGGGTGGGACTAGAAGACCTCTAACACCTCTTTTAGCTATAAAACTATGATCTGATGATTCTAGGTGATACTTATAGAGACAAAGTTAGATGTGAATAGGGAGAGAGTGAGGGCAGGGAGAACTTGTTGGCTCAAGAAGATTCTGAGTTCATTTTGGAATTTAGTAAGATATCTAAATAAAAATAGCCAAGAATATTTAAGTAGATGGAACTTAATCTGAGAAAAACAATCAAACAAAAACCTGGTAACAGAGTTATAGATTTTAGAATTCATTATCATCAAAGTCATAAATGAACACAGCAACATAGAATATAAAAAAGATAGCTTTTAGAACCAGAAGACAGGATCTGATTTCCATTTCTTTACTTGTTACATGGGATACTAGGCAAGTCACTTTCTCAAGTACCATCATTTCCTCAGTTATGAAATGAGGAGGTTGGATTAGAAGAACCATGAGGTCCTTTCAGGTCCAATTTGCAGTTTTTTGAATAAATCATCTCTGAGGCAAAGACATCAACTATAGGGGTGAGAAAAATCAAACAGCAAAGGACTTGGAGAAGGAGCAGGCAGAGAGATAGAAGTCAAACTTGGATCCTACAGGTGACAATAACCAAAGAAGAAAAGAACTTCTACTGACACATAAATTTTTGCTTTTCAAAATCATACTAAAGAGTGTTAGAGGTCACACAGAGCTGTTCCAGTGATGAAAGTATGAGACTGAAATGAAATAAGAACATCTAACAATAAACAAGGAGAATTTTATTTAACCATAGTATGGAAAGGCTATTCAGTTAGGATACAGCATTGCTTCTGTAGGGAGAAGCTTATGAACTCAGTCAGAAGTATGCTTCAAGCCTACAGAAGCTTTTGTACTTGTACTCCCAAAAACCAAAGTATTCAGTTCCAATGTTAACCCCCTAAATCCACTAAGTCTTGAGGACATTTTGATTACCCTTTTTAGAAAAAAATAATAAAAAGTCTAGTTGAGTAGACATTACTTTTATTCCTGAAAATAAAACTTTCCAGAGTTTTTTCCTCTTTTTACATTGCCGCCCTCACTCAAATCTAATTTACGTGCTTGTCATGGCATCACTTCCCTTGATGTTATGGTCTTCTTGAATAATAAAGGACAAGCATAATCATCATTCTTTTCTGATTTTTATTTTTCCCAAATTAATAATTTCTTATTTTAAACATTAACTAATTTTAAATCTTATAATCCTTAAAGATTAAAAAAGTTATTTTTCTTTTATTTGGTTCTGTTTTTAATGTGTGAAAGATATGATGATTTTTACCCCAGACCTAAAAAAATATTTTACCTGAAACTGTGAACTCAGTTTAAAATTTCCTAATATTAGAAGTTTGTGAAAAGAGACCCATACAATAGAGGTCTACATTCAATTCTGAATACTATAATAAGAACTTGGCAACTGCCTCTTCCAAGAAAAAGAGAAAAAAAGGGAAACCACAGTTAAAAGTTCTCAGTTCCTGAATTATTTAAAAAATAAAATTTCTTGCAGTAAAATTAAAATTGGGACAGAGTAAAGGCTGTATTCCTTAACATTTTCTCACATTTAACATAATCTATACTATCCAAATAAAGCAATTAGGTACCCTAAGAATTTAGAAATTTGGGTTCTTTTCTCTGAGACAAATACTACCAGGGGCATTAGGTGGAGCAGTGGACAGAGCACCAGTCCTGGGGTCAGGAAAACCTGAGTTCACATCCAACTTCAGACACTTAAAAATTACCTAGCTTTATGACCTTGGGCAAGTCACTTAAACCCATTGCCTGGAAAAAAATAATAAACAAACAAACAAACAAATAAATAAATAAACAAAAAAAGAATATAGTCCATCAATAAAGAAATACAAAGCATATCAAAGAGACTACAGAATATCTTAATGAAAAAAATTGTATTTCTCAACCATATTGACAGATACTGCCACTTTCTTTTCCCCTGCCCTCTTAAGACTATTGCATTGGGACCACAGTCAAAGTATTTCAGAAGACATTATTGTTTAGGATTAGAAAAGAGGAACAAATGACAGCTATCAATTTTCTTCCTTGCCATGAACATCATCTCTCACAAACCATTGAATCTCTGGAAACCTACTACTTAGGAGATTCAGTGGAATCATGAAAATTTGCCTTCCATACAAAGAAAGGAAAAAAATGTGTATGTGCCTGGCCTATATGTAGAAATATGACTACTTCTACATAAACTGTATAGCTCTGTCCAAGTGAACATTCTATTATTTAGGGTCATTATAGATTAACTGTATTTCTTTACAGTAGTTCAGCATAACAAAAATAATTATCTCACTTATGGGTGCCATTTAGACTTTGACACTGTTGTTCTGATGACTGAGCAAAAGATCCCTAAAAATGAATCATGCTCAAAATTTCATTTCATTTTCTGACACATTACTAGGCTGTGGGATTGAGATTCTATTATATACAAAATATATTTTGATTAAAAGATATTTTTAAAGAAAAATAAGTTTCTTACATCATTACAGCTACTCCAAGTATTTCTTCCCTCCTCTTCCAAGAGAACCATCTCTGATATTGTTATAGAGAGAAAAAAAAATACATGTACAGTGGATCAACACATTGAAAAAGTCTGACAATATATGTAATATACTATCCTTGGACCTCTTACTTCCATGGAGGGGTTGGTTGGGGATGTTTCCTCATGTCTGTTCATTCCTCTACTTGATCTTTATCATTTTATGACATTTACTTTTTTTTGTAAGGCAAATGGGGTTAAGTGGCTTGCCCAAGGCCACACAGCTAGGTAATTATTAAGTGTCTGAGATCGGATTTGAACCCAGGTATTCCTGACTCCAGGGCCAGTGCTTTATCCACTGTGCCACCTAGGTGCCCCTTTTTTCCTACATTTACTTTTGATTTTTGGTTTATGAGTTCTTTTAATTTATGCTGTTATATTTATTGTATATATTGTTTTCTTGGCTATGCTTTTGCAATAGTTCGTGTAGGTCTTTCCATGCTTCTGTAGATTCATGGTATACGTCACTTCTAATAACATCTTAATGTGTCATTACATTTAAATACCATAATTTATTTAGCCATATACTTTGTCTCTAATTCTCAGCTGTCATTTTTTAAATAATTTGGAGAATATGCAGATTTTCTTCTTGTTAATGACTTATTTGGAGTATAAGCACAATAAGGGAGTCTCTGGTTTAAAGGTCTTGGTCCTTTTCTAAATGGTTGTAACAGCTGTAACCTCTCACAGTTCCACCAGCAAGACAATAGGATACCTATCATTTCATAATCCCTACAACATCAATTTTTGTCAGTTTTTATTATTTTTGCCCATTTGCAGGATGCAACATAAAACCTCAGGTATGTTTTATTTGTGTTTCTCTTATTATTAGTTCAAATATGGCCTCAGACACTTACTAGCTTTGTGATTCTAGGTGAGTCATTTAACCCTGTTTGCCTTACTTTAATCATCTATAAAATGAGCTGGAAAAGAAAATGATAAACTACTCAAGTAACGATCAATTTAATTGTTATTTCTTTAAGGAGCACTTTGCTTTTGTTGGTTCATCCCAGATATTTCATAGATTTTTTAAAAAATGGAATTTCCCTTTCTATTATAACCTCTTGTGTTTTTGTTATTATAGAGAAATGTTGATTTTTGAATATTTATTTCAGAGCCCACAAAACTTTGCTGGAGATATTATTTCAATCAATATCTTTAGTTATTCTCAAGGATTCTCCAAGTAAACTATCATATCATCAGCAAATAAAGTTAGTTTTATCTTATCTTTAACTATCTTAATGCCTTTAATTTCTTTCTCTTGTCTAGCTTGTGTTGCTAGCATTTCCAGAACTTACAAATAATAGTAGGGAGAGAGGCCATTATCATCTCAGTCCTGCATTTATTGGAAAAGGTTCTATTGTGTACTGATGGTATATAATATATGCTTTTGGTTTTAGACAGCTACTTTTTACAATATTATATAAATAAAAAGTTCTATTATGTGTAATACATAGAGCTTTTAGTGGAAAAGAATGCTGTACTTTGTCAGATTTTTTTCTGCATCTATAAAGATGATCATATGGTTTTTGAATGTTTTGGTTTTAATATGATTATGATGACTATTTTTCCTAAAGTTGTATACCTTATACATACTTGTATACCTAGTATAAATCCCACTTGTTCAAATCAAATTATTTCTTGAATAAAATCACTGCAGCCTGATTAGATTTTATAAAATTTTTAAGTCAATGTTCATTAATGATATGGGCCTAGAGTTTTCTTTGGGGGGGGGCATTACCTTTACCTGGTTTAGGTACTAGAATTATATTTATCTAATAAAATGATTTTATTAATATATTGTTAATGAATTGATTGGAAGATAGCTTTATTTTTAATTTTTGAGAGTACATTGGAAAATATGTCATTAGTTGTTTTTTAAAAGTTTAATGCAATTCTCTTGTGGATACAGCAGGGCCAGGAATTGTGTTTTCTTTAATAATTCTTTAGAGCTGGATCTATTTTATTTTCTGCAGTTGAATTACTTTAGATCTCCACCTGTTCTCCATAGTTACTTTATATATATATATATATATATATATATATATATATATATATATATATAATATGTATGTATTTGAAAGTATTTCCCTCCACATCCAGAGGAAAGAAGAACAACCAGAAACATAGAATCTGAATGTCCACTTTTTAAAAAACCTTCTCTTATAGCTTTCATTCCTATCTCATGTTCCCCCCCCACCCCACCCTGGGATGTGTATGGCAATGTCCATAATAGATCTCTCAGGGCTGTTCACCACATCCATCATAGCTGATCATCTCACAATGTTATTAATATGAACAATGTTCTCTTGGTTTCGTTCTCTTTGCTCATCTGTTCGTGTAATTCTTTCCACGCATCTCTAAAGTCCGACCATTCATTTTTCTTATGGAACAATAACCATTCCACAGTTGATTTTGTTCAATTTCTTTGTCACTAATTATAGTCCTTCATTCTCAAAGAAGACCATAACATCAAGGGAGGTGATGCCATGACAAGTTCATGAACTGGATTTGAGTGACGGTATGCTAGGCTAAGTCACTAACTTCACTTTCTCTTCCAGAGCCATCTGGATCTAGTGGCCAGAGATGAATCAGGACAACTGCAGATGGCCCTGGATGTAAGGCAATCAAGGTTAAGTGACTTGCTCAAGGCTACAAAGCTAGTAAGTCTCAATTGTCTGAGGCTAAATTCAAACTCCTATCTTTCTGACTTGCCACTAACAAACAGAACTGCTATAAATATTTTTGAACATGAGGGACTTTTCCCATTTTTTATGATTTCTGTTGTATATAGACCTAATATAGGTCTTGCTGGGTCTCTTTGGGCATGGTTCCAAATTACTTTGCAAAATGGATGGATTAGTTCACAACTCTTCATTAATGTCCCCATCTTGCCACAGCCTTTTGAACAGAACATTGCACATATTCCCTTTTTGTCATCTTAGTGGTACCTGACAGTTGTTTTAGTTTTTAGTTTTCATTTCTCTAAGAAATAATGATTTGGAGCATTTCTTCATATTATTATATATAACTTTAATTACTTCATTTCAAAATAGCCTATTAAAATTCTTTGACCTTTTATCAAAAGAGGAATAACTTGTAACTGTATAAATTTGATTCAATTCTCTAAATATTTTAGAAATGAGACTTTTATCAGAACCAGTAACTATGAAAATTGTTTCCTAGCTCTCTGTTTTCATTCTAATCTTGGCTGCATTGGTTTCATTAGTCAAAAATTTTCATTTAACATAGTCAATAAAGCTTAATATAGTCAAAAAATATCCATAATATACTCAATTTCTTGATTGGTCACAAATTTCTCCTCATTACCAAGATTTGACAGATAAAATGTTTTGTGATGCCTCAATTGTTTTAAAGTATCACCCTTTATGTCTAAACCCTGTACCCATTTTGATCTTATTTTAGTTAAGGATGTGGGATGTGGCTCTATGCCTAATTTTTGCAATTTTCCAGTTTTCCCAACAATTTGGTCAAATAATAAGTTCTTATTCCAGAAGCTAATGTCTTTGAGTTTGTGAAACAGTAGATTATTACAGATATATACTGCTATTTCTTTTGTACTTATTCTAATCCCCTGGTAGATTACTCTATTTCTTAACCAGTATCATCAAAACTGTTGTTTTATATTCATTTTAGATCTGGTACAGCTAGACCTTCCTTTGCATGTTTTTTTATCAATTAATTTGAAATTGTTGACCTTTTGTTGCTCCAGATGAATTCCACTGCTATTTTCTCAAGCTCTGTAACATAGTTTGTTGGTAGTTTTTTTTTTTTTGTTATGGCACTGAGTAAATAATTTAATTTGTATATAATTGCCATTTTTATTATATTAGTTCAGTATAATCACAAATAATTGACATTTTCCCATTTGTTTAGATCTGATTTTATTTGTGTGAAAAGCATTTTGTAATTGTGTTCATATAGTTCTAGGTTTCTCTTGGAGGTAGATTCCCAAATATTTTATGCTGTATAAAGTTACTTTAAATGGAATTTCTCTTTTGTGTAGAAATCTTGAAGATTTATGAGGGTTTCTTTTATATCCTGCTACTTTCCTGAAAATGTTAATAGTTTCAGTAGTTTTTAAGTTGATTTTCTAGAATTTTCTAAGTATACCATCACATCATCTGCAAAGAGTGAAAGTTTTGTTCCTCATTATCAGTTCTTATTCTTCTATTACTTTTTCTTCTCATTGCTAAAACTAGCATTTCTATTACTATATCTAATAGTAGTGGTGTTAATGGGCATTCTTGTTTCATCCTTATCTTATTGGAAATGCTTCTAGTTTATCCCCATGATATATAATGTTCACTGATGGTTTGAGATAGAAATTGTTTATTTTTTTAAGGAAAACTCCATGTATTCCTATACTCTCTAGTGTTTTTAATAGGAATTAATGTTATATATTATCAAAGGCTTTTTTCAGCACATAATAAGAGATGATCATATGACTTCTGCTTGTTTTGTTATTGATATGTTTAATTTTGTTGAGTGTTTTCATAATATTGAACCAACCTTACCAACCTAGTATAAATTCTACCTGCTTGTGGCACATTTTTCCAGTAATAACTTCTTGTAATCTCTTTGTTAAAATTTTATTTAAGATTTTTGCATCAATGTTCATTAGGGAGATTGTTCTATAGTTTTCTTTATCTATTTTCTTTGTCTACTTCCTGGTTTTAGGTATCATACTGGTGTCATAAATGGAATTTGACAGAACTCCATCTTCTTGTATTTTTAAAAATTGTTTATATAGAATTGGAATTAATTGTTCCTTAAATGCTTTATATAATTCATTTGTAAATCCATCTGGAGCTGGAATTTTTTTTTCTTTGGGGAGCTTATTGATGATTTTATTTAGATAATGATTTTATTTCTTTGTCTTAAATGGGGTTATCTAAGTAACTCATTTCCTCTTCTGTTAATATGGATAGTTTATATTTTTCCAAATATTCTTCTATTTCCCTCAGACTGTCAGATTTATTGACATATAGTTGGACAAAATATCTCCGAATTATTTCTTTAATTTTTTCCTCATTGGTAGTATGTTTACTCTTTTCATTTTTGAAACTGGTAATTTGATATTCTTTCTTTTTTTTATCAGACTAAGCAAAGGTTTATATATTTTATTGGTTTTTTCACGAAACTGACTCTTAGTTTTATTTATTATATTAATAATTTTCTTGCTTTCTATTTTATTAATTTCTCAGTTGATTTTCAAAATTTCTATTTTGGTGCTTATTTGGGGATTTTTAATTTGTTCTATTTTTTTACTTGCATGTACAATTCATTATTTCGTCTGTTGCTATTTTATTCATATAAGATTTAGAGATATAAAATTTTCCCTAAAAACTGCTTTGATTGCATCCCATAAATTATGGTATGATCTCTCATTGTTGCCATTTTCTTGGATGAAATTGTTGGTTAATTCTATGATTTGGTGTTTGATCCACTCATTCTTTAAAATTAGTTTATTAAGGTTCCAAATAATTTTTGGTTTAAGTTATTAAGTTTCCAAATAATTTTTGGTTTATCTTTCTGTATTCCTTCATTCGATGTAATTTTTGCATTATGATCTGAAAAGCATGCATTTATTATTTCTGCCTTTCTGCATTTAAAAGTGTAAAGTTTTTATGTCCTTACAAATGATCAGTTTTGGTATAGGTGCCATATACTACAGATAAGAAGCTATATTCTTTTCTATCTCCATTTAGTTTTCTTCAGAGGTTTATCATATCTAAATTTCTAAGATTTTATTCACATTCTAACTTCCCTCTTGCTTATTTTGTGGCTAGATTTATCTAATTCTGAAAGAGAGAGGTAGAGGTTTCCCCCATTATTATAGTTTTCTGTCTATCTCTCCTTGTAATTCCTTCAGCTTCTCCTCTAAGATTTTGTATGCTACTTGATGCATATATGTTTAATGATGTTGCAACTTCATTGTCTATAGCGTCTTTTAAGAAGATGTGTTTCACGACTCATCCCTTTTAATGAGATCTATTTTTGCTTTTCCTTAGTTTGAGATAAGAATTGCTACTCCTGATTGATTTACCTTTACCTTCTCTGCTTCAAATGTGTTTCTTGTAAATAATATATTGCAGGATTTTGGTGTTCTCCTATCTACTTCCATTTTTATGGGTTTCATTCAAATTTACAATTAAGATTATTACTTAATTCTGTGTTTCCCTCCATGCTATCTTTCCCCATTTATATTCTTCTCTTTCCTTTCCTCTTTTCCTTCCTCACCAATGTTTTGCTCCCTTTCCTCTTTAACTTTTCTTTTCAAATTCAATTTTAACTTTAATTTCACTTTATTATTTTTAGGTTTTTTCCAAGGCAAATGGGGTTAAGTGGCTTGCCCAAGGCCACACAGCTAGGTAATTATTAAGTGTCTGAGACCAGATTTGAACCCAGGTATTCCTGACTCCAAGGCCAGTGCTTTATCCACCACGCCACCTAGCCACCCCGATTTTGCTTTATTTTTGCCTTTCCTTTTATCAGTCCCTTCTTCCCATTTCTTTCCCTTTGCTCCACCTTCACTTTCCTGTAAGGAAGGATAGATTTTTAAATACAATTAGGAATGTATGTTATTGCCTCTTTGGGTCAAATCTGTTGCAAGAAGGATTTCCTTAATGTTCACCCCCCCCTTCTTTCCCTCTACTTAATACATCTTTGTACTTCTTCATCACATGCCATTTATCTGCTAATGCCTAGCCTTTGAATGCCTGGAATATAATATTCTGGAAGATAAAGGACCTTGGATTACAAGCAAAAATTAACTATTCTGAAAATATCAGTATATTCTATCAGAGAAAAAAGATGTATTTTCAATAAAATAGAGGACTTCCAAAAAGAACTGAACAGAAATTTCATCTTCAAGTGCAAACCTGAAGAGATGCATAAAAAGGTAAATGGAAATTGGGGAACAACACTAGTCAAATACATTAAACTGTTTTTGTCCCTACAAGGGATGACAACACTTCTAACTCTTGAGAATTATATTTCCCTTAAGCTAAAGGGTTGGATATATATAGTTGAAGGATTTGTACTTAGAGTATATGGATATAAATGAAATTTGAAGTGGTGTTGATTATGAGGGAGTTATTTACTGAAAGACTATGGTCCTTCTTTTCATGTCTTTATTGTTTTAATTCGATCTTGTACCTAAAACCCCTCTGTCAAAATATACTCCTTTTATGTCTTGTTAGAAGACTTTTATTAATGTTTATAGGTTGATTGATATGCAACATAGCCTTATAGTCACTAAGTACATTCCTTTCTTCTGTCCCCTTAGAAATACACTCCTCAAAGTTACATATCACATAGAATTATAATCAATTTATACCACCCCCCCCCTTTTCAAGTACCCTCCATGGATACCCAGTCCTCATGAGCCATTGTAGTCAGATCATCAAGAAAAGCAAATTTGGTTCATGATCTTTTCATGTCCAATTCCTCTAAGTGCACTCTCTCCCTCCATCTCTATAGTATTTCATCCTTAGCCCCACAACCAAAATATCAGGTATACTCTTCTGTCTTCAACGTTTCCCAACTCTAATACTTCTACTTCCCCCCAACCAAAGTATCAGGTATACTTTCTCCCTCTGACCCTTAAGCACTTCAATCATAACACTACAACCCTTTTAATCTAAAATAATGGATACACTCTCTCCCTTTGTCTCTATAGTAATCCAAAATCTAGCACTTTATTCCTGATTAACTAAAGTATGGAAAGGCAAGATCATTTTCTAATCTATTTATGTCCAGTCTTCTAAGTACATTCCCACCCTCTGTCCATTTTGTACTACAAAATTCTTTAACTTAAGTATCTTGTAAAGTAAGATCTCTTTAGGATTTAATTATGTATAGATTCTCTAAGTATTCTTCCTCCTTCTCTCAATAGTAAACACCTCCCTCATAAACAATACCACTTCATATTTCATTTATATCCACATACTCTAAGTACAAATCCTTCAGCTATATATAACTAACCCTTATCTTAAGAGAAATATAATTCTCAAGTGTTAGAAGTGTTGTCATCCCTTGTAAGGACATAAACAGTTTAATTTACTTGATTAGTGTTGTTCCTCAATTTCCATTTACCTTTTTATGAATCTCTTTAGGTTTGCACTTGAAGATGAAATTTCTGTTCAGTTCTTTTTGGAAATCCTCTATTTTATTGAAAATACATCTTTTTCTCTGATAGAATATACTGAATTTTACACAATAGTTAATTTTTGGTTGTAATCTAAGGTCCTTTATCTTCCAGAATATTATATTCCAGGTATTCAATTGTTTAATGTTGAATATGATAAGTCCTCTGTAATTCTGATTGAGCTTCCTTTGTATTTAAATTGCTTCTTTTTGGCTATTTTCAATATCTTCTCCTTTAATTAAGAATTTTGGAATTTGGCATAGCTAGTCCTTGCAGTTTTTATCCTGGAGTCACTTTCTGGAGGTATTCTGTGAATTCTTTCAAGGATTATTTTGTCTTTTTGATATAGTATATTAGGATAGTTTTCCTTGATAATTTCCTCAAAAATATTTTCCAGGCTCTTTTTTTTATCTAGGCATTTGGGTAGACAAAAAATTCATAAATGATCTCCCTGGATCTATTTTCAAGTTTTGAGGTTTTTTCTAAAAGCTAAATTATATTTTCTTCTATTTTTTCAGCTTTTTGATTTTGTTCAGTGGTATCTTGTTGCCTCATAAAGTCATTAATTTTTATTTATATAATTCTAATTTTTAGGGTTTTATTTTCTTCAATTAGCTTTTGTGTTTCCTTTTCCAGTTGGTTATTTTTACATTTACGGGATGAGCCAAGATGGGGACATGAGGACAGACTTTGACAGGAGCTTTTTCCAAAATATTTCAAAAACTTTATAATTATGATTCTAACTAAATTTTTAAGAGACAGAAGCTACAGAAAGATCCAGTGAGGCAGCTCTCCAGGCCAAGGTCACCTGGAAGATCGTGGGAAGGCCCTGTTCCACTGGGTTGTAGGGCAGTTAGGAACAACTGGTGAGAGCAAGGAGCTCTAGTCATCTGGAAAAAGCCTGTGGGTAGCAAGGGTCTCTGTGAGTCCAGGCTCCTAGCAGCAGAAGCAGTTTCCTGACCTCCCAACCCAGGATACCCCAAGTACAACTTGGTAGAACAGCAGGGAAACCTCTGTCAGAGTGAGTGGGGAGCCAGCCTGGCTCTCAGTGCAGCCAGACATCAGTCAGAGCCTCTCATAAGATCCTGAAGGAACTAAGGTACTTGCAAGGGTGGCCCAATAATACTAAAAAGCTCAGGAAGCACCCCAAACCCAGGGCACAGGCTGGGGAAATGAGCAAACAGAAAAAAGGAACTTGACAACAGACAATTACCTTGGTCACATGGAGGCTCAAAACACACACTCAGAAAATGACAAAGTCCAAACTTCTGTATCCAAAAGTCTCCAAGAAAAGTAGGATTTGGGCTCAAGACTATGGCAGAGCTCAAAAAAAAAAAGATTTTGAAAATCAAGTAAGGGGGTAGAGGAAAAATTGGGAAGAGAAATGAGAAAGATGCAAGAAAAAGACGAAAATCAAGTAAGCAGTTTAGTCAAGGAGATCCAAAAAAATGCTGAAGGTAACAACGTGTTAAAAACCAGTTTAGGTCAAATGGAAAAAGCAATTCAAAAAGTTAATGAGGAAAAGAATATCTTAAAAAGCAGAAATGGTCAGATAGAAAAGGAGATAAAAAGCTCTCTGAAGAAAACAACTTCAAATGTACAATGGAGCTAAAGCAAGCTGATGACTTTGTGAGGAATCAAGAAACAATAAAACAAAACCAAAAGAATGAAAAACTAGAAGAAAATACAAAATGTCTCATAAAAACAGATCCAGAAGAGATAACTTTAAAATTATTGGGTTCCCAGAAAAATCACAATCAGGAAAAAGAGCCTTGATTTCATTTTTAAAGAATTTCTATAGTAAAATTGCCCTGATATCCTAGAAACAGAGGATAAAAATAGAAATTGAAAGAATCCACTGACCTCCTCCTGAAAGAGATCCAAAAATTAACCCCCAGGAACATTATAGCAAAATTGCAGAACTCCCAAGTCAAAGGGAAAATATTATAAGCAGCCAGGAAGAAACAATTCAAATATCATGGGACTACAATTAGAAATACACAGGACATAGCAGCAGTAAGGGTTCATAGAGCTTGGAATATAATATTCCTGAAGGCAAAAGAGCTTAGGATACAACTGAGAATCAGCTACCCAGTAAAATCAAACATTCTCTTTCAGGGGAAAAGCTGGACATTCGATGAAATAAGGAAATTTCACATGTTCCTGTTGAAACAGCCAGAGCTGAACAGAAAGTTTGATCAAGTACAGGACTCAAAGCACAGAGAGAATGAATGAGAAGGGTAAATTATGAGGGCTTTAATGATAATGACCCAAGTATATTCCTGCATGGAAGATGAAACTGATAATATTCATATTAGAGCAGTTAGAAGGAGCCTATTTAGGGGCGGTTAGGTGGTGCAGTGGATAGAACACTGGCCCTGGACTCAGGAGTACCTGAGTTCAAATCCAGCTTCAGAAAATAATTACCTAGCTGTGTGGCCTTGGGCAAGCCACTTAACCCTATTGCCTTGCAAAAAAATCCCCTAAAATGGAGTCAATGGGTGAAAAGGAAATGTACTGGGAGAAAGGGGAAGGATATTTCATGTGAAAAAGTCAAGAGGGGAAGCTAGGTAGCTCAGTGGATAGAGCACCAGCCCTGGAGTCAGGAGAACCTGAGTTCAAATTCAGCCTCAGACACTTAATAATTACCTAGCTGTGTGGTCTTGGGCAAGTCACTTAACCCCATTGCCTTGCAAAAACTTAAAAAAAAGTCAAGAAAAAACTTTTGCGATGGAGTGGAAAGGGGGGGTGGGGGAGAATGAGGGAGCTTTCATTCTCATTGGAAATGACTCAGAGTGAAAACAACATACATAATAGGGTATAGAAATCTATAGGAAAAAGGAGTAAAAGGGGAAGAGGGAAGGGAAGGAGATGTAAGTGATAGAGAAGAGGGTAGATCATGGCAGAGGATAGTCAAATACAACACATATTCATTCTAACTTTTTGCAAAGTAGTGGTATTGGGTGGCCTATCCATGACCACGACGTTGGGTGGTTGCTGGGTCTGTGGGGTGGGATGTGAGCGTGGAACCTCCTGGCCCCAGGGCCGGTGCTGTCTGCTGTGCCAGTCTGCTGCCCCCACACTTTTGAAGTGGGACAGAGTGCAAGGAAAGAAAAAATATAACAAATGGTATTGGGGAGGAATGGATGGAGGGAATTACAATCAGCAACAGCAACTGTGGAAAATTATGGAAGTAACTTTTCTGATGGACTTAGGATAAAGAATGCAACCCAGGGTGGCTAGGTGGAACAGTGGATAGAGTACCGGCCCTGGAGTCAGAAGTACCTGAGTTCGGATCTGGCCTCAGAAACTTAATAATTAACCAGCTGTGTAGCCTTAGGCAAGCCATTTAACCCTTGCAAAAAAAAAAAACCTAAAAAAAAAAAGAATGTGACCCCCACCACCACCACCATCAGAGACAGAGCTGATAATATCGGAACAGAATGAAACACATTCCCCCCCCCCGCCCTCTTTCTTTCACTTTTTCTTGTGAGTTTTTTTTATTTTGGGGGGATTATATTTATTCTTACAACAAGACTATTAGTAATGTGTAAATAAAAATGCAAATTAAAATTTTCATAAAGCATAAAATAATAAATTATACTTAAATTATCTTAGACAGATGGTTATTCTGTATTTTTGAAAGATATCAAAGGACTTATAGCAAAAAGAATTTACTTTTAAATGAGTTTCTTTCCTGGTCCAGTTAAAACTTTTTTTTTCCAGTTGGTCATTTTTATTTTTAAAGGAGTTGATTTCTTCAGTCAATTTTCCATAATTCTCCTTCATGGCTCTCATTTATTTTTTCCATTTTTCTTTTTTCTTCTCTCCTTTGGTTTTTAAAATAATTGTAAGCTCTCCCATTAAGTTTTGGGTCTGAGTTCAATTTATAAACTCCTTTGAAATGTCCCATATTGATACTTTGTCACTGCTTTCTTTTTCTGAGATGGCATTTTTATCATCTCTATCTGATTAGTAGTTAGTTTTCTATGGTTAGCACTCTTTTTCTTTTTGCTCAATTTGATAATTGAAGTCTGTTATAGGGATATAGGGAGTATAGTCTTGAGCTTTTTGTGCTGGGGCTGGGGGTCTGATCTCTGATTTATTGCTTACCAAGGTATTGTCTCTGCACCTCAGGTGATACCTATGCAGAGGTTTGTTTCCTCCTTTATGCCAAGACTTTGTTTTTACAATGTTTTTTACCCCTACTCAGATCTGTATGTTGCCCTAGTGTTCCCAGGGTTCAGATTTTGTCTGGGGTTGGGACGTTCCCTGCTGGCCAGCTATCTAGCTGCTGGGAACTGGACCCTCATGTAAATGCTAAAAATGGACTGCTATATAGCTTAGCTGCACTGTTGCTAGAAGCCTCTTCCTGGCATTCTGTTCTCCTGCCTAGTTGGGGTTATACTTCCCCTTGACCCCTGAAGAGGCAGAACTTCACTGAAGATACTCCAAATGGCCAGAGTTGAGAATTTGTTTTGTTCTTTTTCTTTTGGTAGGATCTGTAGTTTTAATGCCTGTATAAAGGCTCCATTTAAAGTCATGTAGGGGAAAACTCTGGAAAGAATGCTAGCTTCATGCTGCCGTCTTGGTTCCGCCCCAGAAGCCTCCTACACTGTTTCTTACAATGACTTTGTGGACATGGTTGAATGATAATACTAATCAGTGGACACAGTAGATTGTTGGCTAATTGTATTAGATTGAAAACAAGCCCCTAATGCAGTACTTCTAAACTTTTTTTGTCTTTGACAGTCTAATGAAGTTCATGAACCCTTTCTCAGAATAAAATTTTAAATATATCAAAATCAAGTAATCAAAAAAATTAAGAAAAATTTTTTTAAAAATTAAGAAACAAGGACAGAGGGACGACTAGATGGTGTAATGGATAGAGCACCAGACCTAGAGTCAGGAGTACCTGAGTTCAAATCCAGCCTCAGACACTTAATAATTTACCTGAGTGGCCTTGGGCAAGCCACTTAACCCTATTGCCTTAAATAAAAAAATTTTTAAAAAGACTGAGTGAAACATATTTCCAGCCCAAAACAACTTGGAAGATCTGTTACACCAAGGTAAGAAAGGGCTACAACAAAGCCCAAGTCACACCAGTCACTGGAGCAAGCCAGCTATTGTCATCCAGGAACAGCCCAAGGGATGCCTGGGTCCTAGATATTTGGGTCCATGGCAGCAAGGAAGTTTCCAGATCTCTTAGCCCAGAGCTAACTCTGGAAAACTGCCACACAGGTCTGGCACTTACCCTAGGAACCAAAAAGAGAAATGTGGAGTCCTCTGGCAGAGAGTCACCTGCCAATTGCTTCCAGATCACTCAGCCCACAAATGGTAAGAGGGTCAGGGGAAACTGCAGTGATCTCTTTGGTATCTAACCCGAGGCAGAACTCTGTGACTTTGCCTATACTCAGATTCAGATCATAGTCTGGGGCCCTGTTCTAAGGAAAAGGAGCTTTACTGCCATAGCAGAATACAGGCCAGGAGAACAGTCAGAGCCTCTCATAAGACCTTGAAGTAATTGAGGTCTAGGGAGGTGTCCCTGAAAATAGCTGCAAAAAACCTTAAAAGCTTGGGATAGTAGATCCTTCACCTAGGAAGCAGAGCCCCACCTTAACAAAGAGCTAAAATCAAGTCATAGGCTGAGGAAATGAGCAAACAAAAGAAGAAGAAAAAAATCTGACTATAGACTATTACTTTTGTCCTATGGAGGATCAAAATATACATTCAGAAGATACCAAAGTCAAAGTTTCTGTATCTGAAGCTTCCAAGAAAAATATGAATTGAGATCAGGCTATGGAAGAACTCAAAATGGATTTGAAAATAAGGGAGATAGAGAAAAAATTGGGGAGAGAGATGAGAGCAGTGCTGGAAAACCCAGTCAGCAACAAAAATACTGAAGAAAATATCATCTTAAAAACCAGTTTAGGTCAAATGGAAAAAGCAGTCTATAAGACCAATGAGGAGAAGTATGCTTTTTGTAAAAGCACAATAAACCAAATGGAAAAGAAGATACAAAAGCTCTCTGAAGAAAATAATTCCTTTGGATGTAGAATGGAGCTAAGGGAAGTTGATGACTTTGTAGGAAATCAAGAAACAATAAAATCAAAACCAAAAGAATGAAAAACTAGAAGGAAATGTGAAATATCTCATTGAAAAGACAACTAACCTGAAAGACAGCTCCAGAAGAGATAATTTTAAAGGTATTGGGCTACTTGAAGTGACCAGGTAAAGAGCCTAGAATTCATGTTTAAAGAATTTCTTCAGGAAAAGTTACCCAACATCCTTGAAGCAGAGGGTAAAATAGAAATTGGGAGAATTAACCAATTACCATATGAAAGAGATTCCAAAATAAAAACTCCTAGGAATAATATAGCCAAATTCCATAATTCCCAAGTCAAGGAGAAAATATATGCAATCAGAAAGAAATAATTCAAATATCATGGAGCTATAGTCAGGATAACACAAGATTTAGCAATTTCTACATTAAGGGTTCTTGGGGCTTAGATTACAACTGAGAATCAACTACCCAGCAAAACTGAACTTATTTCAGGGGAAAAGATGGAAATTCAATGAAAAAGGTGACTTTCAAACTTTCCTGTTGAAATGACCAGAACAGAAAGTTTGGTCTTCAAGTACAGGATTCAGATGAAGCATAGAGACAGTGGATGGGAAGGACAAATATTTATAAGGGACTTAATGATTTTGAGCAGCTTGCATTACTGTATAGGAAGATGATACTGATAACTCATATGAACCTTCTCATTTATTAGGGCAGTTATAAGGAATATATATATATATATGTATGTATGTATGTATGTATACATACATACATATATATTGACAAGGCAGAGGAGAGAGCTGAATATGGAGATATAAAGATGGAGTTAAAAGGTTAGAAAAGAATGCACTGGGAGAAAGGGAAAGGAGAGGTAACATGGCCTAAGGTTGTTTCACATAAAATAGGTAAGAAAATGGAGTGGAAGGTGGGAAGGTAAGAGGAATGAGTGAGTCTTCACTTTCATCAGAAGTGGCTCAGAGAGGAAATTATATATGTATATATATATATATATATATATATATATATATATATATATATATATATACTTATTTGGGTATAAAAATCTATCTTACCCTAGAGAAAAATAGGAGAGAAAAGAGATGGGACAAAAAGGACAGGGGGAAGGAAGGGTCGGAGAGTGTAGGTGGTAGAAGGGAGGAAAGATAATGGGAGAGGGTAATCAGATACAACAGACTGTTGAGGAGGAAGAAGGAGAAAGGAGAGAGAGAATGGAGTAAATGGGGGTGGGGAGGAATAGGATGGAGGGAAACACAACTATCAATAGCAAATTTTAATCTTAAATTCTGTTGATTTAACTTTTTAACATCTCTCAAATGTACATACCATTTTCCCTCTCATTTTATTTTTCTTGAGGTTTCTCTTTCTTTTTGGGGGGTTATATTTACTTTTACAACATAACTATCGTAGTAATGGGAAAAATAAATAAAAATACATGAAAAAAGAAAAGAAACATGTGAAACTCAAAACCTTACTCAAAACCAAAAATGATTGCTAAAAACTATTTTATCTGTAGTTGGAAAAAAGTAAATTAAATTAACTAAATAAGAAAAGAAGATCATCAGCTACATAGTTAAGCAGAAAATGAAATGGAGTTGGAAGAGATGAGTCAGGGAAATGAACTAATAGGTTATTTCAATAGTACAGGTCTAAGGTGACAAATTCTGCACCAATGTGGTGGTAATGTTAGAGGACAGAAGTAGGTACACTTGAGAGATGTCAAAAAAGGTTAAATCAACAGAATTTACATTCATATTTAATTATAAGCTTAAATATAAAATACCTAATATTTCTTTTGCAGATGACATGTTGGTATGTCCAGAAAGCCTTCAATAATCAAAATTAGTTAAAATAACTGATAACTTCAGAAAAGCTCAAGAATACTGCCATCAACTTGAAAAAGGAAGCAACCACTAAAAGAACTAATTTATTTTAAATTCCATTAATAAAGATATATAATCCAGATCAAGAGAACTAATAATTTTTATATACTCTGAAGTTATCAACATATATTAGTTAATATTAGGAATTTTCTATGTTAAAAGTCTTAAAAATGTATAGGAACCAGTAAAAGGAAATTAGTCTGGGGCTAATGTTTTCCAGAGTTTGTAATGAATAATATGGGAAACTTGAAGAGAAATACTCCATTTGAGCATTTGTGACAAAATGAGAAAGAATAATCCTATATGTACTCTAGATTGGGGTTAAGTATGTTTCAAAAAATTCAGAGAATCCTATGCATTAAAATCCCATAGGGGCATCAAGACCCCTAGATATAGGAAGATTTCATGATTGTCAACAAAGTCCATTGAGGAAGAAAATAGATTTGTCTTTAAAAGTCTGGTGTGAAATGGAATTTTGTTAACTTAGTTATCCTTTAAAAGGACAGAAATGATGGGGTGGCTAGGTTGTGCAGTGGATAGAGCACCGGCCCTGGTGTCAGGAGTATACTTGAGTTCAAATCCAGCCTCAGACACTTACTAATTACCTACCTGTGTAGCCTTGGTCAAGCCACTTATGCCCATTGCCTTGCAAAAAAAAACCCTAAAAAATAAAAAATAAAATAAAAGGATACAGAAATGTACAGAAAATGGAAGCAAGGCTAGGTAATCATGAGTAAATGTAAAATCATTGCATCATGCTATAAAAATGGGGAGCTAAACCTCAGAATGAGGAAAAGGTTGACAACAATATCTAAGATTGGCATGAAGAGGCAGGTTTTTGGGGTAACTAGATGATACGTGGATAGAGCAATGACCCTGAAATCAGGAGGGAAATTACCTAGCTGTGAGACATTTGGGAAAGTCACTTAATACTATTGCCTTGCAAAAACAAAAACAGAAATAAAAGGCAGGGTTTTGTTTTGTTTTCTATATTGGAGGCAAGAGAAGACTAGAAGATGAGAGAATCATTGCTTGGGATGTGTGTATCAGTGATAACATTGTAAAAGAAGACAGTGATCTTCCATTTCTTTTTATCTTCTTTTTCCTCTGCCAACAATAATGGCATTTGGACTAGAGAAGACAGAACAAAATGGATGATGAGATCTGCTTTCTAGCATAAGTCCAGAAATACTAATAGAATTATCCCTGATGTGTTCAAGTCACTTAAACTCAGACTAAACAAGAATAGGGAGGGGGAAAGAATAGAATTTGTAAGCTATAGAATGTTGATCAGTGAGTTTGCTTTTGATTCCTGGAAAACATATTTTTTTAGGGGCAGCTAGGTGGTGTAGTGGATAAAGCACCAGCCCTGGAGTCAGGAGTACCTGGGTTCAAATCCGGATTCAGACACTTAATAATTACCTAGCTGTGTGGCCTTGGGCAAGCCACTTAACCCCATTTACCTTACGAAAAAGAAAACATGTTTTTTAGAATGTATTATGAAAAGAATAGCTAGTAAATGTTTAGAAAATGAAATAGCAAAAATACAATATAGTTTAATCAAAAATAGTATATTCCAAATCAACTTTTTGTCCTTCTTTAAAGGACTTACTGGACTGGTATATCAGAGAAATCCTTTAAATTTAATTAACCTACATTTTGACAATTAAGATAACAAAGTCTCTAATGCTTCTCATTCCCCTTCCTCAGATCTTACTCATTCCAATCTATCCTTCACACTGCAGCCAAATAGATTTTCTTTCAGGGACAATCTGATCATGTCACTTTGAAATTCAATAAACTCCAGTGACAACCCATTGCTTTTTGATTAAAATACAATACTTTGTGTGGCTTCTATTGCCCTTTACTAGCTAGCACTGACCTATCTTTCGAGTTTCATTTTATATTACTCCCCTTTCCATATGTGCAATCAAACTGACCTCTTTGTTCCTAACAAATAATTCTCAAACTTCTATTGTCATGCCTTTACTTGACATGCATGGTATGCATTCCCTTCTTCTCCTCCTTCTTCTCCTCCTTCTTCTCCTTCTTCTTCTTCCTTCTTCTCCTCCTCTTCTTCCCTTCTTCTTCTTCTCCTCCTTCTCCTTCTCCTTCTTCTCCTTCTCTTCTTCTTCTGCCTCCTTCTTCTTTCTCTTGTCTTCTTCCTCTTCTTCCTCTTCTTCTCCCTCTTCTTCTCCCTCTTCTTCTTCTTCCTCTTCTTCTTCCTTCTCTTCTTCCTCTTCTTTTTCTTCTTCCTCCTCTTCTTCCTCCTGTTCTTCCTCTTCTTCTTCTTCCTGTTCTTCCTCTTCTTCTTCTTCTTCTTCCTCTTCCTCTTCTTTTTCTTCTTGGTTTTTTGCAAGGCAAAAGGATAACTGACTTGCCCAAGGTCACACAGCTAAGTTATTATTAAATATCTGAGGCTGGATTTGAACTCAGATCCTTCTGACTTCAGAGTCAACTCTATCCACTGTACCACCCAGCTGCCCCCTAGGCATTCCTTTCCTACCTGAATTTCACAGATTCCTTCACTTCAAGGTATTCAGTGCTACTTCTTAAAAATACTACTATTAATGACCACTTTAAGTTATTTTATGTTTATCTTGTATTTATTCTGTATATATTCATATTTTCAACTGGGAATGTAAGCTTTTTGAGAACAAGGATTGCTTCTATTTTTTTAATATAGCCATCTCAACACATATCACAGTGCCTAGCACATAGTAATGAAAATCTGTTGATTTGGGGGGCAGGAGGGGGGTTTCTGTTTGCTTTTGTTGTCTTCTTTATTGATATTCATGACTGACAACTGGACCCAGACAGTCAAAAGATTCAATTTTCTGGGTAAAGAGATGAATCAAAGATTGAAGAAGAATAAAAACTTAGATCACAGAGCAGGGGTTTAGTGATAATGGAACTGCAACTCATCGTCAACACTCTGGCTCTTTACCTATAACACACAACGAGCAAGAGAAAAGTCTGAACAAAGACACCAAACACCTTATCCCATGTATTCACACTACCAACCTACCAACACTTCAACACTCACTCCTCTCTCTCTCTCTCTCTCTCTCTCTCTCTCTCTCTCTCTCTCTCTCTCTCTCTCTCTCTCTCTCTCTCTCTCTCTCCCCTACATTATGTCAAGCTCAATGCCAAAAGTTTTGAGAACTCCAGGTTCCTCTAAGGTCATTCCTCAACAACCCCACCTATACCACTTAAATGGTACCAAGTCGGCTAAGGTTTTAGTCTGCTAAGTAGTATTTCTTGCATGAACTTCTCAGAGCTTAACCAAAGTTGATCTCCCTTCAAGGTTCTCCTGTTGAATCATCCTTGCGCTAGGCTACCATCTTGTTCACACAAATGTGGTAAGAGTTGATTTGGATGGTCTGAAAGTCTTCCTCTCTCTTTATGTAATCAGTCCCTGTGGTTCTCCTCTTCTGGCTTCCTTCTGCTCTTTTGCTAAACCACAAAGGGCAGAATCAGAGAAGCTGCCTTATAGATCCCTTCCATTTTGCTTTCCATTCTGAACTACTACCAAGTTAGGAAACCATGGAAGTTTAGATAAGTGTCAGTTGTTTGTTTGTTTTTTCCATCTATAAAATAAGGAAACTAAAGACTCATTGATCCTTAGAATCTCTTCAAGCCCTAAATCTTGCACAAGTACTTAAAACACAATGAATGCTTGTTGATTGAAGTTATTCATGCAGAAAAGACAAGGAATTGTGAGTTATTTAATTATATAATAGCTAGATTCAGAGCTGATTAAAAAGGTGGGTCCAAACTTAGTGGGTCACTTAAAGGTTCCTATCAGCTGAGCAGTTCCAAATATCTATGCTTAATCAAATACTATTGTATTCTTATTGCTAATTTACTAAAAGTAATAATTGACATGCTTAGCAGATTGACCAAAAATGAACATAACCTAATGACTTAGAATTCAAAAATGGTCTTGAGATGCTAAAAAATGGTGGCCAAACAAATCAGAGAAGACAATATCAACCAAGAAAGACAGAGGTAATAAATTCTAGGGCTGTAGTTTTTTTTTAAAAGAATCACAAGAATTAAAGGGGAACACTAATTTACAATATATACATATACATATATACATATATATATATATATATATATATATATATATATATATATATATATATCTTAGTGAACTGAAAGCTCAACATGAGTCAACAGGTCCATCTGGAATATTGTAATTAGTGCTAGGCAGCACATTTTAGAGAAGGTATTGATGAACTGAACTGGAAGACTTCCAGAGGAAGGGTGTCTAGGATGATGAAGAAAAGACTTCTATTTCATGCCCCATAGAGATTGTCAGAAAAAAAATAGAGATTTTTTTGACCTATTCCAGAGAAGATGTAAGGGGAAATGGGATAGCTGTCATTAAAAGCATCCAGTTGTCATGTGGAAACGGGACTAGTCTTGGTCTACTTGTTCTCAGAAAACAGAATTAGAAACTAGTTGGATATTTCAGGAAAAAAAAATTAGGTTTGATATAAAGAAAAACTTTTTTAATTGTTAAAGCTATCCAAAAATCAAAATGTGTTCCCTTGGCCAATAGGGAAGTAACTACCTCTTCCTGGAAGTCTCCAAGCTGAAGTTGGATGATCACTTGTCAGGTATATTGTAGCAGAAAGTTTGGTTTGGGAATGGGTTGGACTATTTGATTTCTGAAGTCCCTTCCAATTATATGATTCTATATAATGACAGACTTCACTTGGATTTAAATCATCTTCTAAGAGGAAGAATTGGGGAAACTGGGGAGAAAAAGTATAACTGCCTTCAAATTTTTGGAAGATTGTCATAAGAATGAAGAAATAGACAATTCTATATGAATAGAGGACAGATTAAGGATCAATGAGTGAGAATTATAAATAGTAGGAAGACCTTAGCAATTAGAAAGTCTGACAATGAAGCTGCTTTACTTTGAGCTGTCACAGAATATAGTCAAATTAAGCTGGATCATTTCTCAGAAGTGTTAAACACCTCCCTGTTTCCCTTTCCCTTAAAGTCTTACCTTGATCTTTTTTATTTTATCCAGGTAATATCCCATCTTCCCCCCCCCCTTCAGTGCTAAATTTCTTGACAAAGCAGTCTATATCTCATTTCACTTTCTCACCACGATTTCATCAATCCCTTCTAACTTGACATAGTTCTCCATCAATCTCCTGAAATTGCTTTCTCAAAAATCACAAATAATACCTTTTTCTTCAGTCCAATGGCATGGGGGCAGGGGGGAGGAGGTGTCAAATATATGTTGAACATATATTCCTCCAGTAGCATGTTATTTCTTATTTTTATGTCCTCAGTGTTTGCCACTTATCTTCTTTACTCCACCTCACTGTACTGATCAGTGAGTACTTTTTATGACCCTATATATTTAGATGGCCCCAGTCATGCTTCCCTTTAAATCCCACCCATTTTGTACCAATTTCCAGTCTCCTTTCACCCCATTCCAGTCTTGGAATTACACTCAATTGCTACTGGAAGGAGTGTATTAATGTACTTCCCTGTGACTCCATTCACTGTACCTATAACTTCCCAAACCAAAATGCTTATCACTGGATTCCCTGGACACTGATAAGTGTCATTTCCTCCCACCTGTATGTATGTAAACTCCTTGAGGACATTGATAGTCTTGATTCCTTGCTACCCAAAACACAGTAAGTGCTTAATAGTGATTTTTCATTCATTCATGCATTTACACAATGTCCTGCACATAAGTGCTTCTGAATGTCAATTGAATTGAATTAGAAAGTGCTTAATCTAACTCTTTACCAATAAGAAAACTGAAGCTTAAAGGGGTAGTTTAAATATGTCAGGTCACAAAGTTATTCACAGAACATTCTATTTTATCTGATCCCAAGTAACAATACTTTCCCACTGCCCCATAGTGCCTCTCTGTGGCATGCCACACATACTAAAATAGTAATACCTATTATGATTATTATTTTTCAACACAAAATATTTATGCACCTAAATATTTTATCCATGGAGTTATGTTTATCATTCTCAGAAGTGTTCAAAATATGAAGAAGATATAGCTCTTGCCCTCATAGACAGGTAAGATGGGAAACAAAAATATATTCATCTTACTAAATTCTTTCCATTTATCTTTCACTTTCCAAAGGCAGCCTTAAAACTGTGATAGTCATGGCAATTAACCATTTAGCAGCATTTGTTTTTAGTGTGCTTTGTTTTCTTGAGTAAAGTCAACTCATTGCAGAAAGCACCAGAACCTGTGAAAAGTGAAAAGTTTCAAATAAATTCGAGTTTTACTATTCATGTTGATTTTAAGCAATTAAAAGAGAGTTTGCTAAAAATAGTCTTCCCTTGATAGCAAAGCTGATTCTTAGTAGGACACAGCTCTGCTCTGTAGCTTCACAGAGAAGCAAATTAACCAAATCTCCTGCCCTGGTTTACTTTAATTTCCTCTAAATCTGTACTCCCTCTAGATAGCATCATTGAAGAGTGGAGAATTCTAGCTATTCTCATAGGATAATTTCTGGGAATATTAATAGGGCTTAAAATTTAGGAAGAGTATGGTAAGTTTCATGAACAATAGTGAAACATAAAGTTGAAAGCAGAAAGACAATGAAGTCCGTGCAAGCAAAAATGAAAATATTTTATCTTGATGTAGTAATATCAAAGTAAACTCTCTGAAGACAGACAAGGACCATGATTTTTAGAATTACTGCTTTTAGTGGGAATTATTAAACATTCATAAACAGTTTTGATGAGCACTAACTTGTTTAGCATATACCTTTAATTGGGTTCATAATATTTGGTTTAATACAGAACGGATTTAACCTGTGGGCTTCTTGCTGCCTCCAAAAAAATGTTGCAGGGTAGCTAATGAAGAAAGTGCTTTGTGATCTTTTAGATTCTACACTTGTAATTTCATCAGTGTGGTGGTAACTTCCAATATGGAAACTTCCTTCATGGATGCAGATAAGTGAGTAATCTGTTACTTGTAGGAATACCTGCAGTAGTGGTTCTCAAATTTTTGTTCTCAGGAAGACTCCTTAAAAAATTAATTTTTATGTAAACATATCTATCGATTCTCACCACTTTAGGAATTAAAACCTTTTAGTATTATGAAAATATTTTTGCACTCACAGAACCCCTAAAACTTTTCACGATTTCCCCCAGAACTCTACAAACCACACTGTAAGAACTCTTTCCTCAGAGAATTGTTGCAGGCATTGAAGACTAAGTGACTTGAGTACAAGGCAAGTAGCTTGTTAGAAGCAGCACCTGAATTTAGATCTTGGGATCTAAGACATTTCTTGACAATCCATGATGCAAATCACTACCCAGACAATTATGTTCCTTAATTGTGGCCTCCATTTTCTCACCATTCATTTCCTCTAGACACTCCCACACAGTCCGAATTCTCTGATTGCCATGATACAAACTTCTTCCTGCAAAGGTCTCCCATTTCTTCACAAGTTACAAAAAGTTCATCAACTAACTCATTTAGAATATACCTTTAATTGGGTTCATAACATTGGGAATACAGAACTGATTTAATGCTTCCAAACAAGTGTTGCAGGATTGCTATGAAGAAAGTGCTTTGTCAACAGTAATGTGAGCTTTAGGTTCTTGAACAAGCTAAAGGAGGTGAGTTTTTAAAGAAGATAGCAAGGTTAAGCAAAGGAGAGAGTGGCAAGCCGGTTAGAGGAGAATAGCAAAGACAGTTAAGAAAGGGAAACAAGGAAAACAGCCAAAAGACTAGGCTGAGATCTTCAAGGATTCAGTCACATGGACCAGAGATCACATGGGAAAAAGGAAGGGGAAAGGAAGCAGGGAAGCCCAGTCAAGTTGTATTGAATGACAGAAAGACAGCTGGGGGGGGGGGACCTCTTTAAATAAACTTTTGTGGCAGGAAGAATGAGGGCAGTGTTTAAGGAATGGTTAACACCTGGTATGAGTGAGGTAACTACACTTACTGTGTACTGACTAAGCAAATACTGTTAAGTACAGAGTGCTTTAGGATTAAAGACATAAAAATACATAAGGGGGTCTGTTTCTAGAATTACTACTAAAGGGTGTTTACAAAAGCCAATAAAGAAGGGGGGAAATACTTTAGCAGTACAGAAAAAATTACAAGATTTATTTCTAATACAAAAAAGAAAATTACAGTATCTCTCTGTTCCCAGAGTTTCCCTGCTTCATTTTGAGCTTTTTTGTCAATTTGTTCAACTTCTGGACTATGTGTTTGTTCAACACTTATTGAGCACTTATTACATATAAGGCACAGAGACAAATGTCATCCAGCCCTTGCCCTAATGTTACTACCTAAATTGGGCTCCAAAATAGGACACATTTTGACTTGCATCTCTCTCCCTCTAACTCCATATTCTTTTTTTGTCTAGAGCAAGCCTGAAGGACAACCCAGGTGGTAGAGGAGACAGAGTGCTGGGCATGAAGTCAGAGTTTCCTCATTTGTAAAAGGATGTGTAAAAACCCAATTTAGGATTTCATAGCAAATAGTAGAATAGTTTGACATTTCCTTCTAGTTCTTTTTACAGATGAGAAAACTGAGGCAAACAGGATTCATACAGGATCACACAGCAATTAAGAATATAAGGCCAGATTTAAACTCAGGTTTTCCCTCTCTAGGTCCAGGGGACTCTGTTCAATGTGCCACCTAATTTGCCCATTGCTACAAATCAAGACCTAATTTATTACTTTGCTGATTGTTAGACTTAAGAAAGTGACAAAAATGTACATAATGCAGATTAAACTTAAAAGTATATTAGGAATATGCATGCTTATTTATTTGTTTGTTTGTTTTCCCTCTCTGGAGATCCATTTATCTATACATGCCTGCCAAGAAGTCTGTCAATAAGTTTGAGGCTACCAGGAATTTGGGAACAAGGACAGCACAGTTTAAATCTTAGTCCCCAATTTAACAATTCTCTGAAAATCTGAGTGGTCTTTAAGTGGTATAACTTTAAGTGGAGGGGAGGAGGAAGAACTCAGATATACTTAATGACCTCTGAAGTTCCCTTCAGTTCTAAATCTCTAAATCTATGGCTTTATCAATGGCTATCTCACCCTGATGTAGACATTGCTTATAAGTGGAATCCCCTAAAGACTCAAGTTTGTATCTTCTTCTCATCTTACAGAATTTTTTCACTTATATATTTCCATTGAGTATTTTTATCCAGATAATTACAAAATTTATGCTTGATCTCAGCCTTTTTCTAGTCTTACAACTTCTATTTACATAGTACTTTAAGGTTTGCAAATTGCTGTGTATGTTATCATTTGATTCTTCTATTTCTATTTATCTAAATATCTCATAAACAACCAAAATTGTATTCAGTATCTCATCTCTAAACCATAATTCCTGCCACTTCCCCCCATTATTACCTAATTATTATTATTACCTAATTAGTGAACCTAAAGTATATATTTCTAAAGTTTTAATAGGGGTCCAAAAGGATTCATTTGCATGTATCCCTATTAAAACAAAATCTCTGTGTCTGTCTCTGTGTATTTGTAGTTCTTGGCCATAGCAGCTGAAAAAACCTTCTTAATTATCCCAAATGCATTCATTTCTTTTTTCTGGAGATACAATTAGTGTTAGGATGATCAATATTTAATTCAAGCACACATAGACAAGCACTTTCTTACCTGTGCCCCAGAGTGCAGCAAGAATGGAAGTACACTTTTTCCCTTTCAGATAAGGCTTTGGTGACATAGTTCAAAAGTTATGCTTCCTTCATAATGTATACCACCAATCCCATAACACACCCTTCAGCCTTCCATTAGACCACTCTCAAGTCAGCAGTGCCTCCCCTGCTAGTACTGTGTCATTCTCAGTTTGATTTTCACCCAAGCTGTGGTTGATGAAGGCCAGACTACTCTTTATTCACAATGAGTATATATTTGAACATTTAAAAAAATACTCAGCAAAAAAGTAAAGTTAATAAATATGAACATATAAAACAGTACAATAACTTGATAGTTTTTGAAGGATCTACACTAGCAAATAGGAAAATCATTAAAGGCTTTATGGAAAATATGGAGCCTGAGTTGTACCTTAAAGGAAAAGGAGAATCCATGAGGTGAGAGTTGAAGAAAAAAGCATTTCAGGGTTCCAAGATATTATAGTTGACCCACTTGCTGACACAGTTCATGAAATACTTGTAGAAAATCGTTATTAGGTCAAGGCAGACAGGCAGTGAGTGAATTCTCAGTGATATCTGCTAGTCAATGATGGAAGAGAAAGAGAAGGGAATGCCATTGATAGATATTTTATCCCCTATTGATCAAACTGAAGAGCTGCCTGAATGATACAAATAACCCTGCAATAGAGTGTGATAAACACTTAGTTCATTTTAATACCCTAGTTTTATCTACCCAACATATAACATTACAGTTCTTCTATCTTGGAATTGTTAACAAGAGATAGAGATCACAAGAGCAATAGGTGGCAACATCTCAGTCTGGGGAAAAAATTGGAAATGATTGATGTTGGAGAAAGATGGAGAAAAACAAAATATTTTTATAGAGGATCAAATGCCTAGGAAACAAAGCAACTAGTATCAGAAAAAGAAAAGAGTTTCAATTTTTTCTAGCTGAGAAATAAAGGGTGCAAAAACAAGTTTGGAGCTCAAGAAGAATGAAAAAGATTATTAACAATGGCCTCCCTGGAGAATTCATTTGGGAGTCAAGAAGAGTTTAATAGAAAAATTGTTAAGCAATAGTAAAGACAACTGAGGTAAAATATTATGAATATTCATGTATATATATATATATATATTTAAAACATGTAAAGGAAGTCTAGAAATGCTATATGAATACTAGCTACTATCATCATCATCATAATCATCATCATTATATTTTATCACTATCATTATCATCATTATACTTGATCTAATCAATATAGACTTTCCCTATCTATGACTGGCAGGCAGCCTGAGGAGGGTAATAGAGAAAGTATATGGTGGGGTTTACACAAAATTATAGTTTGGCAATGTAGAAATGTCAAAAGTTCAAAGGAGTAAAGGATTCCAAGTGTTTGAGGAGACATTAGCCAAAGGCTAGGGAAAAGGAACAAGTCCTTGATGATGAATCAAAAGATCCCACTGTCTATTCCTGGCTTTGCTACTTACTACCCCTATGACCCAGGATGGTCATTGATCCATTCTGCACTGCAGTTTCCTCATTTTTTTAAATAAGGGGATTAGAAAAGATAATCTCCAAAGCACCTTCCAGATCTAGAGTCTGGGTTGCTAAGAAACTGGTCTAGACATCTTACCGTACATTGGTTAGGAAAATAAATGAAACCCTAACAGGACAAGCACAGGAATTTTATTTAAGTGAGTGGGTGCTGTGGTTAAGTCACTAGCCTCACCTTCTCTTCCAGAACCATCTGAATCCAGTGGCTAGATATGAAGCAGGACAACTGGAGATGGTCCTGGATTTGAGGAAATCAAGTTTAAGTGACTTGCCCAAGTCACACATCTAGTAAGTGTCAAATGTCTTAGGCCAGATTTGAACTCCTGTCCTCATGACTCCAAGGCCAGTGCTCTATCACTGCACCATCTAACTGCCCCAGAGTAGAAGGAAGAATTATTAGAGGTAGGGAGGAGGGTAAACTGCAGGTTCAATGAGAATGAGTATAAGGAAAAGACTAATTATGGAAGTTGTAATCATAGAAAAAGATCTCACAGTTTGGAATCTCAGACTCAAGTTTGAGGAAACAGCATTTTAATTCAGACAACCTAGGATAGCATTCCAACTGCTCTTTACTTCATATTGTATATATTTAGTTGGTTTTTTTTCCCTTACCATTTCCTCCATTAGAATGTGAACTCCTTGAAGGCAAGGATTATTTTTACCTTTCTTCATATCTCCAGCACTTGGAGAGTGCTAAGGGCTTAATAAATGAATGTTTGTTAAGGCAACTAAGTGGCAGACTGGATAGAAGGTTAAACCTGAAATCATAAAGTCAGTTCAAATCTCATCGCAGGTACTTACTATGTCACCCTGGCCAAGTCACTTAATTTCTATGTCTCAGTTTCTTCACTGTAAAATGGGGGTAATAAGAGCATCTATTTCCTGGGGAGGTTAGGAGAATCAAATGAGATTTTTATTTTGTTAAGTGCTTAATTTTTTGCCTATGAGAGCTTAACAAATGTTTGCCCTCTTCCTCTCTAAATTTGACTCTAAATTTCAATCACTTCATCTATAGAGATCGAGAAAGCTAGATTATAAGACCTGTAAATTACTTTCCAGTTCTAAACATTTTTCTGTGATTCATTCTGAGATGTGAAAGATTCAAGGTGTCACTACATTGATGGTAACTAGATGAAATCAAATCCAATGAAATTGGTAAGCAAACATAAGACCAAATGAGCACTATTTGGGGAGGAATACAAGAAGGTAACAATAAAGACATACGCCCAAATAAGACAAAATAGAATAATCAGGGTAAAAATAAAGACTGTCAAGATTTGGGGCAAGTGGATAGTGAAATGAACATTTTGCAAAGTCACATCAGAGTTAATTTAGAGTAATTATTTTTGTCCCTCAAAAGCAAGTATTCTAATAATGGTGCACATGTGACAGTTCTATTTCCAGGGAATCAAAGAATTGTTTTGAAAAGAGATCAGACATATGCTTCATCCTTGATGATTATGAAGGAAAACAGTTTTTGCATGACCAATCAAGAACAAAAGGACATAATAGAGAAGAATAAAGGTCTTTAGACTTAAGGGCTGACTTACTAGGTGACTTAATCCTGGGAGCAATAAGTATAAATTATACCAAAATTTTAATTATCTATGGTCCGGTTATAAAATTTGTGTTTTGAGCAATTTATTTGCCTCTCCTTATAGATTTCAATCACTGGACCTTTTTTGATCTTACTTCAAAACATGAAAGTTGCTATGATTTCAAGCATTTGAGTCCTCAACAAACATAGAAAAGGGTTTTGCATAACTTATTATAATGTATATTCATGATTTTCTTTAATCATAGAAAAACGAGGTGATTAACATTCTATTGATAACTATGGGATATCCAGTAAAAACACCTGGCAATGAAATTAGGTATAGAGAAATGCAAGTTATTTTAATTATTGAATTGTTATCGCTGAAGTCACCTAGTGAGAGAAATTAGGTGAAGAATGGAAAAGAATATGGACAGAATGCTGGAGTATAACCACACAGAGGGAATGGAGCAGGAACTAGGAGAAAATCCAAAAGGGAAACTGTCTAAGACTGGGGGAGGGGTCAATAGCATTAAATGCTACAGAAGGGTCAAGAAGGCTCAAGGTTTTAAAAAGACCATAGATATGGGGATTAACGAATCACTGACAACAGATCACAGACAAGAGAAGTTTTGTCTGACTAATGAGGCCAGATGCAGGTCTGCAAAAGGCTGAGAAATGAATGGGAAGTGAGGAAGTGTGGGCAATGAGTGTAAATAAATTTTTTCTAGTTTAGCTGTGATAGGAATGAGATATTTTAGGTCAGTAGTTTAAGAACATGATAGAATCAAGTAAATTTTTTAAGGATGTACGTCTGTAAGAAATAGGTTATATTTATAATGAAGGAGCCAGGACTTAGAAGAGATTGAAAATTAAGGAGGTCTAAGGGATAACTGAAAGGGGAAGTTTTGAATATGAAAGAGGAGTTTGCAATGGAGGATCTCAATTTTTTCAGTGAATTATTTGGTGAAACTCTCTTCTTAGAGGGAAAGGAAAAGGATTTTATAGGACTATAGGACCTAAATAAAGACATTGCTAAAAAAAAAAGTCAAGGTCTCCTACTATATCTAGGGCCATCTCCAGTCATTCTGATCCATATCTGGTCACTGGACCCAGATGACTTTGGAGGAGAAAGTGAGACTGGTGACTGCACAGCCTTCCCTCATTTAAATACAATTCACTTGAATGTCATGGCATCACTGCTCTGGTATCATGATCCTCTTCAAGAATGAAGGACAAACAATAAGAAAACCCCAGATGAGGGGGCGGCTAGGTGGCACAGTGGATAAAGCACCGACCCTGGACTCAGGAGTACCTGGGTTCAAATCTGGTCTCAGACACTTAATAATTACCTAGCTGTGTGGCCTTGGGCAAGCCACTTAACCCCATTTGCCTTGCAAAAACCTAAAAAAAACCAGATGAGATTACTTATCATAAATCTATAATAGATTCAGTTAGCACAGTTATATGACTTCCTTTATCAAGCCATCAGTACTAACAATGAAACTAGATGATGGGTTGGTTTCTTTGACGATCACAGGTCCTGTGATTTTATTTCTTGGTTAGAACTTGTTAGCTAAGCCTCTGATTATTTGTATCAAGCAAGACCTATGATTGCCAAAGATGTTTATGACATCACAGTCAAAATCCTTGCCTGACTCCTCTTCATAGAAGTAATCAACCACAGGTTTTTAATCTTTTGTTATGCCAGGAATCTCTCCAGCAATTCAGTGAGGCCTATGGATTCTTTCTCGGGATAATGTTTAAATTCACAAAATAAAATATATATAATTTCAAAGAAAATCAATTATATTGAAATACATTTTTCCTGTTTAAGTTCATAGACCCAAAGTTGAAGTACCCCTGATACATTGCATCTTCACTGTAATTGAAAAAGATTCTTGGTTCAACCACATGGGAAATTCTTTTTTTTCCCTAGGGTTTTTTTTTTTTTGATTTAAGGCAATGGGGTTAAGTGACTAGCCCAAGATCACACAGCAAGGTAATTTTAAGTGTGTGAGGTCACATTTGAATTCAGGTCCTCCTGACTTCAGGGTGGGTACTCCATCCACTGCGCCACCTAGCTGCCCTCACATAGGAAATTCTCAGAGGATTAAAGATACCTATTGTCTAAACTGTGACATACAATTGGACAGACAATTTGTAAAGGGTGTTTGTATGTGTGTATGTGCCTTTGTATGATGAATAGACATCACGAATAGGCAGTGAATTGAGCTTAGTGTTGAGTAAAAGAATGGACTATCTTGCCTTTGTGAATGCAGTTTCCTTTAGTGACTCCCACTTCTTCCTGAAACAAATTTCTGTCCTTTTTAACACTAGTACTTGTCTAAAGATATTGTTAATCTTCAAATTATGGAATACTATAGTCTTCAAAGATTTAAAGAACTTAAGTGCTATGGAGAGGTATTTGGTAGGTGCAAACTGGCTTCAATACATCACAAATAAGGAACTGCTCAGGAAAAATAGCGAAAAGCTATCATAAAAATAAAAAAAAATATATATATATATATATATGTCCAGTTGCCTAGTGAGCATAAAGGCCATCTGATAGATAACACACATGCTCCATTGGCACCCACACAATATAAAAGGAATGTAAAATCTCTCCAAAAATCTCTTTTGAGTTGAACTTATAGGATGATATGGGTGAAAATCTCACAGCATGAGCAATCATGATAGACTGTAATCTACCAGTGATAGGAATTGCTCACAATAATGAGATCTCATATATCCTAGAGAATTAGGGCATGTATTAGTAGTTCTAATGACATGTTTTATTTGGCAAAAGATCGAAACTTTGACTAAAATGAGAATTAAAAAAAATCTGGGCATAAATTTATATGGAGGAGAGAAGTCTGGGAAGAAGAGGGGAGGATGCAACAGCTGTCTTCAAGTATTTGAAGATAGTTGTATCATATATTGAGTTTATTCTGTTTAGTCCCAGATAGTTGATAGTTTAGAACTGATGTGAGGAAAAACTCCTTACCAATTAAAAAGTTCCCAAAAGTGGAATAAACTGCATGGGACCCTCCTTCCTCAGAAGTTTTCAAGCAGACACTGAATCATAATTTTTCAGGTTATAGTGAGCATTCCTTTGGTATTGAGATTGGACTAGATGACTACTGAGGTCCCTTCCAGTCCTCATATTCTAAGATCTTAGAATATTATTTCTCAACATTATGATAGTTTCATGTGTGTGTGTGTGTGTGTGTGTGTGTGTGTGTTGAAATGAGAGCTCCCTACCACTTTTTATTCTAGGCATCAATATTATCTATATAGACAAGGTTCCTGCAAATTGACACTGAATAGGGTCCAATTTTTAACTTGGTTCTTTATTTAATTTTCTGAACCAAAAAAAGCTTCCTATTGTTTTATTCATTTAAGTTTACTCAAAGAGAAATAAAGCTCTCTCTCTCTCTTTTTTAATATTTTCCTTGGGGTGGCTAGGTGGCACAGTGGATAGAGCACTGGCCCTGGAGTCAGGAGGACCTGAGTTCAAATGTGACCTCAGAATTATAATTACTTAATAATTTCCCAGCTGTGTGACCTTGAGCAAGTCACTTAACCCCATTGCCTTGCAAAAACAAACAAAAAAAATGACCTTGTTGGACTATTCAGTTCTTTTGTTATCTACAAAGTATTTTTATCAGTGAAACCTTTATAAGTACTTTTCTTCTCAGCATCTTTTTTCACTTGAAAATTCTTTCCAAGTGATCATTCATTTTTATTCATTGACTTCTTCCCATCCATATAAAACAGAAATGGTAATGTAGAAATGTATTTTGACCCACAGCAACTACCTATCTTGCCAAGTATAATAATAAAGATAAATTAGCTGATTATTAATAAATGCAGTTATATTCTTATAAATTTAACTTAGATAAGAAATAATAACATGAAGGCATAAGTAGATATCTACAAGTGATGTGTCTTTTTGGATTAAATGACCTTAAAAAAAAGGATATTATCAGAGTTCTAACTGCAATGGGTTATCTAGACCTTTGTCCCTAGGTGCCAAAATTTAGAGGGAGTAGAAAGTACCTTCAGGCTTTCAGAAGCTTAGAAATAATTGAACCTATCAGCTAACTAGCTAGAACTATCAATCACCCTAGGTGACTCCCACCCCTAATCCAAGGGTCAGGATTTCCCCCAGTTTATGCTTCTTTTTCTGGGCACAAAATTTGCTAGTTATGGCTCTGCATACCACTTTCATTTTTTTGCTGGGGTTCACTTGTTTTCATGGAATTATACCCAAGTTATAACCAAGAGGTATTGAAAAATGAAAGGACCCCAAGAGATAAACAGGGAAGCTAGATACAATTAGGCCCTTACTTGCAGTTTTGCTAAGTAAATTATGAGAAGTCAAAAGTAGAAACTATTAATAAGTAGAAACTATAGAAAATAGAAGCACTATAAATAAGGAGAAAGAAATTCTCTTAGAAGAGAATTCTGTGAACCTTTATAGCCACTGCAAGTTAGTCTATACTAACTTAAGCTACCATTAGGTAATACAAAAAATAATGGAAAAATACATTGTAGATGTTTACTGAGATGCAAAATATTGACAATAATGACATTAACAAGTAGTAGTATAAACTGTGCTTTTCACAGTTGTATAATAGGAAAGGGAGGTTGGCTACTCATAAATCATAAGCAACTAAAAAGGTTTTATAATAAAGAGAATGATAGAAATTATAATAAATAGTAATAATAGAAATAGTAATGAATGATAAAACAAATAAGGCAAATAAATAAAATTAAAAATGCAAATAATAAATAAGTAGAATAAATGGAAAATATTTAACATTCTTTCTTTTGTATGTTAAACACATTTCCTCATTAGTCATTTTGTGAAAGAATAATCAGAATAAAAGGAAAACAACAAAAAATTAAAAAGACAAAAGACAAAAAACAAAGTGGAAATAGTATAAAGAACTGAATTTGAATCCTGTCTCAGATACTTAATTGATGTGAAAGCCTTTGAAAGTCATTTAACCTTAGTAACCTTAGTTTATAAATGTGGAATTATAGGAGCACCTTCCTCATAGATCAAATGAGATAAAATTTAAATGCTTTGCAAGCCTTCATCTGATATATAAATATTACTTATTATTACTAATACACAAGTGCTCATATAATATTGAGTGACTGTTGAAGATCCACAGCATGCTGCATGAATACATTATAGAATATTTATTGGAAAAAGTGCCATGGATTATTCAGACTGCAACAATGAAATCATGGATCCATCCAAATTTGAGGGTACTGTCTCCTGGCTTAAAGATTCAGTGTGTATAGGGTTAATTTTCAAATAGTCTACTCAAAGTAGAAAAAATTTAAAACTAATTTAAAGTCAGAGCAAGTTCAATCCATTCTGTAAGACTCCTGGAGCAGAATGTAAACTCTTTTTGGAAAGATTTGTTTATTTAAGTTTTTTTTTTTGAAAGTGGATAGAGAAATCCCTTCTATTTATGTCAGTCAAATTTGTCCTCTGATTCCATATATCTTTATAAAATTTTTCTTTCATTTTTTCCAATTTCATAGAAAGATAGTTATCAAAATTCATGTTTTATAAGATTTTGATTTGCACATTTTTCTACCTCTCTCCTTTTCCTCCCCCTCCCCTTGGCAGTAAGCAATCTGACATAGGTTACACATGTTCAATCATGCTAACCTCATTTTATCTCTCCAAATGTGGCAACTTAATGGGATACTTTAAAAATTTAACTAGTAAATTGGTTTCCAAGCTTAAAGAAAGTTTCTATTCAATCATTTTTGGCCTGGTGATTCATCTTGGCATATTTTCTTTGATCTAGTCAAGACTTCATTCTCCTCTGTAAATAGTGTTTTATCTTTTTCTAAATTTGACATTTTGAATTTTGGCATAATGTAATATATGTAAATCTCTGAGACAGGAAGACATTATCTAAATACAAGCAATTGCTCAGGGGTCATAGTTCTTCTAAAAATATGTTTGCTCAACAAGAATATTCACCTTTATAATGGAGAAGTTCCTGTACAGAGTCCAAATGGAAGAAAGGTCCCCTATAAATGGTAAGGTTCTCTAGATGCTTTTACTTGCAAAGGATTTTATCAAGTCCTGGAACATTATAGGAACTTAAAAAAAGATTTGCTACACTCAAAAAAAGATTGATCTAATAATCCATGAAGCAAAAACAAAAAGAATGAATATGCCTAGTATCTAGATGATATTCAGTTGTATATAGCACATTGAATTAATGCCTTAACATTTAAATCTTGGATTGATACTACAGAGGAAAAATGAATGGGGTCTAGTATCAAATCCAATGAACAGAAAGGCATTTTTGCAAATTGGATAAAACTTTTATCGGTCACAACTAACTTATACACACACACACACACACACACACACACACACAAACATATACACATAAAATCACCATCTTTTCATGACCACATTGTTCTTGATAGGAAGTTATCCAACACCACAATCTGCCAAGAATCAAAATTGGAGGTCATTCAAAAGTCATTGGTGAGTAGGCTGCAGGCCTGGGAATAATAGATGGATAGCCCCCGTGCTTCATTGCTACTCACAAAATATTGAAAGACTTAGTGGAAAGTCTTTCATCATTAGGCAAATCCTTTAAGGAAAATGAATGGACAATAATTATATGGGATGTCTACACTTGGATGAGTTATAAGTTTCTCTATTGCAGGAAGCACCTGTATCATTGAAGCATGAGTTGCAAGACACTCTATTGCAGGGACTGCCCACATCAATGTGATGTATCTATTGAAGCATGATTGCCAATATACTTTTGAAAAAAGAAATCAACAAAAACATTTGAAAATCCTGAAATGAATTACTTAAAATTACCTTGAGAACCAAGAGAGATGAAGGGGAGAAAAAAAGGAAATGATACGGTTATTATTGGTTAAATTATAACATCTTAACTAAAAATCAAAATAAAATGATACTCTTCTAACTTGTCAACACCATTTCTAAAATATGGCATCTAGAAAGGAATATTAAATGTTCCAACCATGTTGGGATTTGTGAAGTTATCTTCTTCCTAGTCATCTTTTAGTGCAGCCTAAGATCATATTAACTTTACTCCTTTTGAGCTTATTATCAGTAAAAAACCTGAATCTTTATCAAATTCTTCTTTATACATATCTCTCATTTATTACCCTTGTGAAATTGATTTCTTGACCCCAAAATATAAGACTTTACATTTATCCTTATTAATTTTCATCTTATTAATTTTAACACAAAATTCTACATTGAGAAGACCAAGATCTTTTTCAGTCCCAGCTTATTGAAATTGTGTGTGAGCTGGTGTTTTCATTTTTGCATCATATATGTCTTTATTCAAGTCATTCCTAAAAATATTAAAAAGGTGTATACTAAGCACAGACCTTTGAAACATTCCAATAGACACCTCCCTCTTGCTCTTCAGTAGGATACTAAAGGGAAATTACATGTTCTAGGATCTTCTTTCTTTAAGGAGCTTGCTGAATGGAGAAATCTTCCCTTTCTAGAATTTCTCATGTTCAAAATCTAAAACTTAAAAAATCCAATATGTGGAAAAAACACTTTACTACATGTTGGAGATAATAACAAAATTAAACATAGTTCCTGAATTCAAGGAAATTATTTTCTTCAGGAAATGAATTGTACTGCATTAATAATGATTAAAATTTAAATAGAACTTTAAAGATTACCAAGTGATTTAAATATACATCATTGGTCTTATAAAAACCCCAATTGAAACTATTATTATTTTCAAACTGTAGAGGAAGAAACTTAATCTTTGAAAAATGAAATAGCTTGTCCATGGTCATAAACCAAAAAGGTTTCAATTTAGAGTGAGGAATAATAATAAAAGTGCTTTTGTCATAGAATAAAATAACTTGGTTCCAGCTAGGGCAGATGTAGACAGATGACAAATAAATGCAAAACTCATAGGAAAGGAAAGAGAACTGAGACTGAAGGAAGGAGATGAAATTGTGACTTATGTATCAGGTCCAAATAATAAGAAAGATAATAGAGTGATAAGGTTATGAGGAAAAGAACAAAGGGTGAAAATGAAAGCAAGATGTGGAATAAATTGATCAAAGACTCAGTGTAAGAGTAATATAAAAAAGAAATGAGACAAATAGCACCTAGGAAAGACATTTTAATATAATGTTATCTCTCAAAGCCTGAGATTCAAGAAAGAGGCCAGAACATCCAATGTGGGCAGAGCCCAATGAGGGCAGCAAAGAACCATAAATGGAAGCCTTTGCGTCTTACTGATCAGGAAGAGATCTTGTTTTCCTGATTTGAGGCAGAAGGAAGAAATAATTATTAGGATGCAAAGCTAATTCTATTCATATAAGAAAACGTTTAAATGAAGTGAAAGACCCTGAAGAATGAGGAAGGAATATGAGATTAACTGACCTTGAATCATAAAATTAATATTATATAATTACATCAGGGAACTGTTCTTTGAAACTAGGAAGGCCAAATTGCAGAGATATAATAAGAATTCCAAAATGCAAAAATTGAGAGATGGATAGGAAGAGACAGGAAGTCTGGAAAAGAGATCAAGCTCCAGAATATGGAATCTCAGTAAAGCCCCCTCTATTTCCCTTCAATTGACAAGACTCTCCCACTCTCCCTCTCTGTCTGTCTGTCTGTCTCTGTCTCTCTCTGTCTCTCTCTCTCTCTCTGTCTCTCTCTCTCTGTGTCTCTCTCTCTCTGTCTCTCTCTCTCTGTGTCTCTGTCTCTCTCTGTCTCTCTGTGTCTCTCTCTCTCTGTCGCTCTCTCTCTCTCTCTCTCTCTCTCTGTCTCTCCCTGACTCTCTCTCTCTGCTTCTGTATGTTTCTCTTTGTCTCTGCCTCTGTGTGTATGTCTCTTTCTGCCTCTCTCTCTCTCTCTCTCTCTCTCTCTCTCTCTCTCTCTCTCTCTCTCTCTCTCTCTCTCTTCATCGAGCTTTCATTCAAGTTAAAATGTGCAAATCTTGGTTTTGGGGGTGTCCCTCCACCCAATGACTTTACAAACTGCCTAAAGAGATAAACACCACTTCTCTGTTCTTGAGACCAACAACAGATTAACAAGTCCCCATTCTCACTTGAAAGAAAAAAGCTGTCCTGTCTCTCTTCCAAGGATAGTTATAAACCATCTGAGATCCAAACTAATTGCTTGATTTGCTTTGCTTTGTGTCTATGTCTATGCCTGTTTCTGTGTCTGGGTATGTTTTCATATACTGGATATATATATACATATATATATATATATATATATATATGTACATATACACTATATAAATCAAATTTTCCCACTCATATCTTTCTCTGAGAGCTTTTCTCTGCCATCACTTGCAGCAACAATAATCCTTTATCCTAAAAATATGACCCTTTGAACTTTTTTCATACAACAGAGAGCAAATAGTAATGAAGACTACAAGGTATATGTACAAATGTACACAAAGGAATATATATATAAATATATATAAATAGAGAGAGAGTGATTGAAGACAATTGAGACTAAGAAAATTTAATTGTAGCAATATCTTTTGAAAGGTCTGAGACATCTCTTATTTTCCACTTCCTTTTTCTGACACATGAGGGGACTCCATCTTGACTATATCCTGAAGTCAGATTGAATTCTGATACTGAACTAAACTTACTAAAGGGAATACTGACTGAAGATAATAAATATTATCAGCCCACATGAGTCAGAATGAGAAGTAGTATAATGTAGTGAACAGAATATAGGACTTCAAGTGAGAAAATGTATGTTCAGCATTGCCTCTGATCTATACTGTATAATTACGAGCAAATCACTTAATTTCTTACTGCACCTAAGAAACTTGCTAAGACTATAATTTATGAACAAATTGTTCATCTATACTCATGGATGGACTCTGCATTGTATCACAACATTGGAGGGAGTTTCTACACTAGAATTAAATATTGCTTAAAATTGCATTTTGTGTGTTTACTGAATTATACCTGATTCAATAAAGGGGATGGTTAGAGGAAATAAGTTGAGAAGGATAATTTTTAAAAATTCTTTTTTTTCACCTTCCAGATAAAGTGTAGAGTAAGACTAAGACTTGCCAATAACAAGTCCAGAGCACTAGAATAAGATATATAATATTCCTGTCTCAATCCATCACAAAGTTCATTATTTTAAATTTTCTTCTTTATTGTGAACTTAGCAATCATCAACAAATATTCATTTCATTATGCAAAGAACAAATAAGAGAATAGTGAATATCTAAAAAAAGGAAGCAGTGATCACCAAGAGCCGGCATGGATTCATCAAGAATAGGTCATACCAAATTGCATTGCCTTTTCTTCATACTAATTGAGAAAATGTTCTAGATATTTTCTAAAGTTTTAATGAAGTATGAAGTATTTCACGTTATTCTTACGGAAAAATATAGAAAAATGATGGCTAGAATATAGTACAGTTAGATATATCCAGAACTTCTTGAATAGCCCATAGTCAGTCACCACTGTTTGATTTCAACTTGGAAAGAGGCTCCTAGGGAGATCAATGTTTGGTCTTGAATTGTGTAAAATTTTAGCGGTGCCTTGAATAAAAGTCATATTTATTTTTCCCAAGCTGAGAGATAGTGAACACATTGAATGAATTGAATAAGATCAAATTTAAAATCATAAAGTTGCATTCAAAAATCAACTTAAGAAGTATAAGGTGGAGGACTCATGGTTACTTTTCTGAAAAATATTTGTGTTTTAGCAAACTGAGAAGTTAATATCAATTATATGGATGTCAAAAAAGCTAATTTATTATTGGGTTGCATTATGAGAGAATCTACTTCAAGAAGTAAAGAGGCAATGGCTCTTATCTGGTCTTGCTCAAGCCCCAGTTAGAGGACTCTTTTCATTTTGGGGTTCCTCATTTGAGGAAAAATAAACTGAAGAGTTTCTTGTAGAAGGTGACCAGTATTAGGAAGATTCAGCCATTGTCTCATGAAGATAGTATAAGGAAATTAACTTGATTTAAAGAGGGAAAACTGTGGAGGGGAGCATGAAATCCACTCCCAATGTTTGAAGGATTATCCTGTGGAAAAGATACTAGATTTATTTATTCATTTGGTTGTCATAAGACAAAAAAGGGAGGCCAGTTAGTGGGCAACAATGAGGACTGTTATATGTGAAATGGATTGCTTTAGGAGGTAATAACTTAACCTTCAATTTTATTGTGGGGATTCTTCTTTAAGCATAGGAATGTTACTTAAGGTTCTTTCCAAGTCTAAAATTATATTAGTCTTTGAGTCTAACCAGAAAGTCAGGTGTGCACTTAGAATTAATGACAATGTCTTATTGCTATACATTTTCTAGAGTCAGAAAAAGACAATTTCAGCACCATATGATTTAAAAGAAAATAGAAATTATATAATGTAAAAATTGGGGAATGGGAAAATGTTCACATCATAAACTGCATCATATATTATTTTTAACACTATGTCAATTTTCTAATACTTCCCTAAGGTTAATAATCATATATTTTCCCCATATGTCTAATCTCTTGTCTATTGAGATTATTAACTAATTTTCAGCTGATACATGTTCAATTCAATTTAACAAGTATTTATTAAGTACCTTCTACATGCAAGAAAAAATGTGCTATGATTTGAAGATACAAAGAGGAAAATTAAGTTGCTCTTGTCCTCTTGGAGTATATTTATTATAATTAAAAGAATATAACCTATAGAAATTAGGTAGTGCAAAGAAATTTTAGTAACTAAGGATTTCAGAAATGGTTTCATAAATGATTTAGTAGCTGCAGTGAGCCCTGATTTGAGATAGGAATCTTCAAAGTTAGAGATGTGAAAGGAGGGCATTTCAGGACCAAGAGAACCTAGGGGAAGGCAAAAATGTGGGAGATGCAATATTGAACCAAGAGAAAAGTTTGATAGGACAATAGAATTTTGAAAATAAAGAAATTACAGTATAAAATAAAGTCAAAAGGTATGTAGAATATCTAATATTCCAGGCTCAAGAGTCAGTACAATATGTTATCTTGTAGCCAATGAAAATACAATAAAACCTTTGAAACATGGAAGTAACATCACCATATTTACATTGTAAGCAGAATGGTTTGACAGTTATGTGAAAGATGGATCAAAGAGAAGAGAGACTGAAAGCAGGCAACTGGGTCATACAGTCTAAAGAGCAATAGGTCTGGAATGATGAAAAGCTAGATTCAAAATCTGACTTCAAACATGTAGCAGGGGCAGCTAGGTGGCATGGTGCATAGAACATTGATTGTAGAGTCAGTTTGACCTCAGACACTTGACACTTACTAGCTGTATAACCCCAAACAACTCATTTAACTCTGATTTCCTAAAAAAAGAAAAGTACTTGCCTAATAACCATAATTCATTTATTCTGTCTACTTGTTTCATTATCTGTTACACAGGAATAGGCATAATGGTTCCTACTTTAAAGGGTAGTTGAGAAGATAAAATGAGATAATCTTTGCTAAACACTTTGCAAACTTTAAAACATTGTGTAAAGGGTAGCTATTAGAATAATTATGTGGCTATAACAGTAGTCCAATTGAGAGATAATGAAGTGGCAAATGAGTAATCATAAAAGGAATAGTTATGAGAAATGTTGAGGAGAAATAGTAGTTAATTAGATATATAAAATAGGTTAAAGAAGAGCAAAGAGTTAAAGATGACTTCACTGTTATAAACTTGTGTGACTAGGAAGATATTTATTAGCTCAATAGAAATATGGAAATTTAGGAAAGGGACATGATTTAAAATGCCAATTAAATATCCTGGAGGAGACTGAATTAAGATGAAATAAAGAACAAAACACTGAAAACCTTAAAACACTATATATGTAAATGTCAGCTATTGTTATTCAGATATTTTTCTGTTGGGGTGATATATTTGCAAGATCTAATCATATTCATCCTGCTTTGATCAATGATTTAAACATGTAAGACAGGGTTATTGGTGTAATTCAGAGCCATGAAACCTAATAAAAAAATAACTGGTTTATATGAAGATGAAGTCTATGATTTTGCCATCATTCCCTTTGTGTTATGATATAATGAGCTCACCTATCTCATAACATATATGGTTCTAAATGTCTAAAACAATGAAAAGAATGCTAGATATGACCAGAGATCCTAGATTTCAAATCTTAGCCACTGCCATTTTTTACTGGTGATAACTATTACACTTTTCTAGTCCTCATTTTCCTCACTTGTAAACTGTGGGGGGGGGGGGGGAGCTACATGATACAGTGGATAGAGCACCAGTCCTGGAGACAGGAGGAACTGAGTTCAAATTTGACCTCAGACACTTAATTGCCTAGCTGTGTGACCTTGTGTAAGTCACTAAATCCCATTGCCTTAAATAAAAATAAAAAAAAATAAAAATGTGGAAGCTGAACTAGATAACCTCTAATGCTTCTCCCAGCTCTAAATCTATGATTCTGCCAAATGTGTATGTACATAAACACAAATACAGCTCTATATGTATGTAAATATATATATATATATATATATATATACATATACATACCCACTTGCATATGTGTATGTTTGTGTGTGTGTGTATGTATGCGTGTGTCTACCACTGTAATTACTGTACATTGGTATAGCTTGTTCTTAGGTGTGTGGGAAAAAAAAGATTAAAAAATCATCCTATTCTGTTAAATTTTGAAATCATATAGATTTTCTTTTCTTAATGGAGCCTAATTTTAAACTTTTTAAAAATCTTCTTTCCTAAGAGTCATTCTCTTTATTTTGCTTTAAGATTTTTCTTATTCCTTTCATTAGTAGCCAGGTTTATGAGAATAAGTATACCTTTAATTTGAATCATTTATATATTTTCCAAGTGGAACTTTACTCAAAGACATCTTCACAAGAAAAATAAATTTGATAGCTGTATTCTATGTTTACTAATAGCCCTATGCCAAATGATCTAACTTTGTCAATTTTTCCTTTGAATAATTTAAGATAATACAAAAAGAGTAACAACTTTGGAAAAAAATAGATCATACAATTATGTATGATTAACATTCTCTCATGTATTACCCATTTTTTAGTGTTGATAGTTTACAAAACCAGTCCGGTGGAGCTGCTTTGAGTGTATTTATATCTTCCCATTTTTATTCTTTCTCTTTACTTGCTATTGATATTATCTTTATTTTAACAAATATATGAGTGTACACATAGCTCATTCAGAAATCACTCCCACATTAGTGCCCAATCATTTCTTGTGTATTAAGATACAGTAAATCTCCTCCAGGATCTCCCAGTTCTCTTCTTGAAGAAAATATTAATGATATACAGGTTCTGAGGTGTCCACCTAGCCTATAATCCTTTAGATTCTATCATTTATTAATACTTAATTCTAAATTTCTTAATTTCAATGGTTAATCTAGAAGATAATTATAATCATAGTTCTATTGGGGATTTTAGAACTCATGATTTCCTTATCTTATGTAAAGATAAATAAACTGAAATATAGAGGTAATAAGTTCTTGTTCATTTTCTACTCTGAGGTCCCTTGCAAAGTTAATGGCATACCCAAAGACTCATTGCAGGGATTGTTTGTTTTTCTCTCAGTACATTAAGATCAGTCCCTAGAAGTCATTAAAAAATAAGTAATGATGGGGAAGCTAGGTGGTGCAATGGATAAAGCACTGGCCCTGGAGTCAGGTGTACCTGGGTTCAAATCCGATCTCAGACACTTAATAATTACCTAGCTGTGTGGCCTTGGGCAAGCCACTTAACCCCATTTGTCTTGCAAAAACCTAAAAAAATAAATAATGATGATCTCATACTTGCGTATACATGTAAGTATAAGTATAGCCATGATCATGATGATCTACTATGCTCAACTTTAATCCCCAAGGGTGAACTGATTAGTTGGTTATTTACATGGTCATTTTATATGAATATATAAGTCATTAAAGTAGATTATTAATACATAAAACTATGATTTATATTTTAAAGAATTTATAAAATTTTCTTTTTTTGTAAGGGATAAAATTGTTTAAGACCATTAACTTTCCCAACTAAGGACACACACACACACACACACACACACACACACACACACGCTTTGATTTGTCTTTTTCTAGCAAATTATTTAAAGGGAATTTAAGTATTTTACATTGTAGAAGTTGTATGGAGTTATATTTAGAGATAAGAATGAAAGTAAAATTCATTAAGTTCTTAATGTAGTTCATTTCAGTGATTTGGACAAGTCCAATGATTTCAGGGAACAGTCCAGTATGGACTGGTCAAACTGAGCAAAGAGAATCTATCTTGTAGTCCACATAGGACTATATATAGATAGACAGATAGATAGATAGATATAGATATAGGTATAGGTATAGATATAGATATAGATATAGATATAGATATAGATATAGATTAGATATAGATATAGATATAGATATAGATGATATAACTAGATATAGATATCAATGAGATAGGTCTAGAAGACCTTAAGACTCAGTTTAAGGTGAGAGCTAGAGAACTAAAGCATGAGCTAATTGAAACATTAAGGATGATCTGAGATACCCAGTGAAGACTTATTCATCATCAGTCTTCTGTAAATTTTAAGTAGAAACAACACAGAAGAGATCAGGATAATGTATAAATGTACACACACACACACACACACACACACACACACACACACACACACACACACACACACCTTCCTTAGGTGTATTTAGGCATAAGGGGTCACTGTTTCTTTGATCACTTTCTCTTTATTCACAGAATCACAGAATTTGAGTTAGAAGGAACCTCACTCTCCATTCCAACCCATACCAGAAAAAGAATATCCATTCTAACATACACCTAAAGTACTCTTACAAAGCCACTACCTATGTTCCAAGGCAACTGAAAAACTAAGTATTAAGTATAAGCTCTATAAGTATAAGACAACTCTAATTGTTTTGTTTGTCCTGTCATCAAAACTTCAATTTATCTCTTCTACCTTGTATTTCCTGGTTCTACACTCTTCCACATAATGACCCTTCAGATACTTAAAGAAAACTATCAAGGAGTTTTTAGTCTTTTTATTCTCCAAGCTAAACACTATTTGAACAAATTCTCATATAACATGGATTCAAATTCCTTCTCATACATGTAACCTTACTTTGTATGCTCACCAGTTTATCAATGTCCCTCCTAAGCTGTGGTACACAGGAATGAACTATGACCAGGGCAGAGCAAAGCAGTACTCTCACCTCCTCATTCCTAAACTATGCTTTTCTTCATGTTGCTTTAGATTGTGCTAGTATTTTAAACTACCAGATCACATATTGTCTCTTTTAAGTTCTCAAAAGACAGCAGGAGTAATGAATACAGACTTAGTCAGGAAGACTTGGGCTCAAGTCTCTCTTCTAATACACTCACTGTGTATCCCTGAACAAGCCACCAATTTTAGTATCCTAGGTAACACTCTAAGACCATAAATTGCCAAACAAGTGCCTTACCAGCATTGGACTTCCCTATACCAATTAAATCAGATAATCTGTTATCAAAATATTCCTCTAAAACTTCCAGACCTTTTTCAAATAAACTGCTATCTAATCATTCTGTTCTCATTTGTTTATTCAATTCATGTGTAAGCATGAGACCTTAGAGATCAATTTCAGGAAGTTTTTATACTTATTTAGAATCACCTTAAAGTTTCTGGGTGATATTTCCTCAATGGTTGCCATTACAGTTATATAAATGTAAAATATAAATATAAAATATAAATTTTATATTTAACTATCATATTTCATTTCATTGGAATCACTTCAATGATCTAGTCTCTCAAGTTCTCATGTTATCTCTTTCTGCCAACTTTGTGTCTTCTGCCCATGCACATGTGTATGTATGTATATATGTATGTATACACACACATATATATACATATATACACATATGTATGCAAACTATTCAGAATGATAAATTCACCATTCATAGCTTATACTTATTTTTTCAGTTGAATTCATCCATTAACATACTTTTCTAGATCACATACTAAAATTCTGCTAGAAGATAAAAAAAATAAAAGCCACTCCCTCACTATTCCTAATCTCTGAATGAGGAAACAGTGACCTAGAAAAGAGAAATTACTTTCCTGTCCAAGGTCATAAAGGGATTAAGTGGAAGAATTGAATTTAGAATGAATGTCTCCTGACACTCATCCAATATTCTTTCCATTATAACACATCACCCTATTATCTGGCATACGTTTTAAGGTCCTAGAGACTGTATCTATTAAATGGGTTTTGTGTAATGCCTAACAACACAAAGAGAAAATTCCAAAGGAATTATGGTCATTACTGTGAGGTCATTGTTACTAAATTATGACTAGGCATTTTTTAAAATTCCTTGTATTTCTAGTTTTTTACCCCCACTGATTTGAGCCTACTAGACCCATGATCTATTTCACTTATTCACTTAGTAATTATGTGGTAGAGTATGATTAGAGGTGAAGGGCAAGAAGGTAGAACATACTTTGAATGATAGATTTACATATAATTTTAGGAGTATTTTTTGCCTTTTTGATTGCATAGTTCAAAAAGTTTCAAACACCTTGTTTTGGAGATAAGAACCATAAATTATCTTTGATTTAATGACAGCCTACAGTTGCAGTAATGCTGCAATAACATTCCTTATGCTAGGAATCATAAACTGATGTTTACATCAGTTATTCAAAGTCAATATTATATCTCTAGCATAAACTGGCTTAGATTGTCTACAGTATGAACTGTTAAAAAAGGAAATTTCACAAATGAATTTTTAAACTAATTCTTCAGACATCAAAAAGTGAACAAAACGATGAAGGACTGGGTTTAGATTGTTTTCAAAATCTGCCATTACATTCAACTGCAGGCATTAATGTGATTGTAATCAAGAGAGATTATGAAACAAGAAATTGTTACAATCAGTGAAAAACCTAATTCTTCTGAGAAACTCACCCATAAAGCAAGAGGAGATATTTTGTTAATACAAAAGAAAATTGGGCGGCTAGGTGGCACAGTGGATGAAGCACCCGCCCTGGACTCAGGAGTACCTGGGTTCAAATCCGGTCTCATACACTTAATAATTACCTAGCTGTGTGGCCTTGGGCAAGCCACTTTAACCCCATTTGCCTTGCAAAAACCTAAAAAATTCAAAAGAAAATTAACTAAAGCTCTACTTGTCATGTGTCATGGTGATGATGAGGATTTGATCTTATTCAGTAGAAATTCTGAGTCAAATGAATAAAAGTACATAAAAATAGCTTGGTATTTTAATAATGTTGCAATGTGTCCTTATCATGGACAATATGTCAAAAAATAAATGGGCCACATCAACCCAAAGAACCTGAAATATTATACAACTCAAAAATAAACAAAAATTATTTCCTTAAAGAAATAAATTAGAATTTTAAAATCTTATAATTTGAAGCAACCTCAGAATAATCTCATCCAATAAGAATACTTGTATCGACAAAACTGAAAAGTGGTTGTTCAACCTCTGCTTGATGAAGACTATCTACAGGCAATCCATTCTATAGTTGGATAGTTTTATTTATCTGAAAATTTCTCTTTACAAGTAATTTAAATTTTTCTGTAATTTCTATCCAATTTTTGTCCAAAAATCATTTCCACAAAAACTTAAAAAACAATAATCACTTTCCCCTGAGCCTTCTCTTATCCAAGCTATCCTTTGTTTTTTAACTAATATTTATATGACATGGACACAAAACCCTTTTGCTATTCTGATTGAATTTGTCTTTATGCCCTCCAGCTTATCTTTCCTAAAATCCGGTACCCATAATTGAGCACAATATCTCAACAGAAAAGAATATCTTTTTGTTTCCTTGCCTAAATAAAATATGTCTACTTTTGTTGACCACCAACTCCTTGAAGCAACAACGTTCACTCCAGGTTGAACCTGTTACCTGTTCTCTTTGAAATTCTTCTTTTGGATTTTAAAAAAAATTCATAAGTTATCATCAGGTTTTGCCCATTTGTGGAACCAAATCTAATTTGAATTCATAAACTGGAGAATGTCTCAAAGAAAGCAAGCAAAGTAATAAAGAGTCTTAAGATAATAACATAATGGTGAGTTTTAGGACCTGGGGGTGTAAGTATGGAGAAGAGAAAGTGTATTAAGAAAATTATAGCTATCTTTAAGAGTTTGAAAGGTTTCATGTAGAAGAAAGTTTCAAAGTTTTCTACTTGACCACAATGAGGAGAAATTTCAGAGTAGAAAAGGTAGAAAATTCTGATTACTTAAGGAAAAAATTCAAAAAATTACAGTAAAATGACCAACCAAAAAGCACAATGGATAGAGCAAAGATTCAGGACCTAAGGAGATTTGGTGTAATTCATGCATTGGACACTTGGTAGCAATTCGACTAACCTTTCTGTCTCAGTTTCTTCATCTGTTAGATGGGGGAAAATTCTCTCAGAGACTTGTTATAAATATTAAATGATATGCATAGGAAATGTTTGCAACATTTTAAGTAATATATGAAGGTCAGATAATATTATTGATATATTTTCCTTACTGAAGGTCTTTAAGAAAATACTGGTTAACTATTTTGGGGTCATACAGTTAAAAAGATTCTTTCACAGGTACAGACTAGATCAAATGATCTCTGAGCTCCACCCCCCCCCTCCAGCTCTAAGATTCAATGATTTCTGAGACTTATTAGATTTGTAACCAGGCCCAAGTCACTTACTGCCCTGAACCAGTTACCTCACCTGCCAAATGGGAATAAAAATAATTAAACTACCAATTTCACAGGGTTGTTGTGATGTGAGTGTAACCTTAATTCACAAAAACTTCTGACTTCCCCCTTCCCAAGTAACTCGAAGTTGCAGTATGTCTAGACTGAAAGGGTCAGTCTCCAAACCCCAGGGTCTTTAATTTCTTATCATTTTAAGATGCCAGGTTTATCTGGTCTGCTTAGCAATCATGGCTTACTCTGTCTTTTTCTCTTACCAGCTACAAGTACAGTGCTCTTATCTAAAGCCAGATGATTGAAAAGATTGAGTCAATCCAAATCGAGCTTGATGAATTTAAGAGAAAATGTGCACATTCTGATAAGTCTGCTAACTGAATCAAATCATTTGATGAAAGGTTAGGGAGGAAAAAAGGGGATGTTATGAATTGCAGAACAAGTGACTCTATCTCCCTCATCACGGTGGATACATGCTCTGCCTTAAAAAAACTATTTCTGCTGTCCTTTCTGGACTAGGTTTCTAGGTGTTAGGGTTTTAACTTAGGGCCAAGGGACCACATCAGGGCTGCATCATTTTCATTGTACAAAGTACATCAATGTCCCTTGGGCCAATACTGAAGGAAAAGTTTATCAATTGTTGACCTTATGGGTCACAGCTGGGGGAAGCTATCCTAGTGACAAGAAAGCTTTGGAAGTCATATGCCAGGAAATCTAGACTAGGCAAAGAAAGCATGAAGCCCAAGCAAATAATCCAAAAGGCAGGCAGAAACATAGTCACAATACTGATTTGCAAACTTAGATACCAAGAATGAACAAACAAAGCTGAAATAAATGAATCCAAGCAGTGATAACTCAGATCAGGAGCCTCGTGGCATCCAAGTAGGTCCAAAACCACAAGAAGAAAGCAATAGAGTAAGAATTCACCTCTTTTTTTTCTGTGATTCTTATTCATGTCTTTCCATAAATTGTTCATTGAATATTTACCCAACACATCAGAATATCTTCCCTAAATCAGTCAGTATTCAAAAGCATTCTTCAAGCATCAAGAGATGTATTCATCTCTAAGGATATGAAAAAAAAAAAAGACAAAAACAGCCCCTGACCTCAAGAAGTTCACATTCTAATGGGGGGGAGGCAAAATGCAAATTGCACACCAAAAATATATACACATGTTAAATTAATGGTACTATCAGAGGAAAGAAACTCTAGTAACTAGCTTTTAAGGGAATAGGAAAATATTCTTGTAGAAGATAAGATTTTAGCTGTGACTTGAAGGAAGCCAAAGAAGTCAAGAAACAAAGATGAGAGTTTTTCAAGCCTGAAGGACAGCCAGTAAAAAATTCTGAGTCAGAAGATAGAGTATCTGTAAGGAATATTGGAGGCTAGAGTCATTAGATCATTGCAGAGTCATTGGAATTATGCAGAATATAATAAAATATTAAAAGAGAGAAATAGTATGGGACCAGTTTGTGAAAGACTTTAAAAGCCAAAAAGAGGTTTCACATTTGATACTAGAGGTAATAAGTCGCCACTGGATTTACTTAATTGGGGAGAATGGCATGGTCAAAAGAGAGGAGAGGGATTATATGAGAATTATTACAAAGGTAGAATTGACCAGATTTAGTACCAGAATAATGAGAGAAAAAGAATGACACATAGACTGTAAGCCTAGGTGAGTAGAATTATGAATAGGGAAGATAAGAAAAAGAGGACTTGAGAGGAGAGGGAGAAAAAATGAGTTTACTTTTAAACATATTGAATGTAAGATGTCTTTGGGACATCCAGGTCTTCTAGAATTAAGATTTGGATGTAACCTGAGAAGCCATGAAGTCCAATCCTTTCAATTAATAGATGAGAAACTGAAGCTCAGGAAGTTTATTCAAGGTCAGTCATAGGAAGTAGCTAATGATGAATGCAAACCTGAGACCTCTAACTGCAAATCCATTACCCCATCATTGTACCATATCACCCTCAGTGTTATAGTTCAATAGTCTATCTCCTATGCTGTATTCTAACTGCATGACCATCTCACCTCCTTTGCCACCATAGATATCTCTGGTGATGTCCCTTCTGCCACTTCTTTTTATATTTTATATTTTATTTCCCCTAATTACATGTAAAAACAATTTTTAAGTTCTTTATTTTCAAATTTTTCAGTTCCAAATTCTCACCTTTTCTTTCCTTCTCTATCTCACACTGAAATGGCAAGCAATTTGACATAGATTATACATGTATAGACATGTAAAACACATTTCCACATAAGTTATGATCTGAAAGAAAAGACAGACAACATCTCCTCTCAACAAAGAAAAAAAGTGAAGAAAAATATCTTCAATTTGCCTTCAGACTCTACTAGTTCTTTCTCTGCAGATGGGCCCCTATATTCTAGCTTAAGTCCTTCAGAAGTCTCTTAGTCATTGTACTGCTGAGAATGTTTTAGTAGATCATCATAATAGTAGATCCTCTTATAATATTGCTATTAGTGTGTACAAATTGTGGTATATGGTATATACAAATGTGGTATATATATATATATATATATATATGTCTCCTGGTTCTGCTCACTTCATATCAGTTCATGTAAGTCTTTGCAAGATTTTTTTCCATGACAGCATCCTGTTCTTCATGTCCTATAGTTAAATAATATTCCATCACAATCAAACATGATAACTTGTTCAGTCATTCCACAATTGATGAACATCCCCCCAAATTCCAATTTGTTTTTTAGAAAGATTTTATTTATTTTGAGTTTTGCAATTTTTTCCATTGTGGCTTCCATCCCCCTACCCCCCACAGGAGACATTCTGTTAGTCTTTACATTGGTTCCATGTTATACATTGATCTCACTTGATTGTGATGACAGAGAAATCATATCCTTAAGGAAGAAAAATAAAGTATGAGATGGCAAAATTGCATAAGATAGCAGGTTTTTTTCTATCTTCAAAGTCCATAATTCTGGATACAGATGGTATTCTCCATTGCAGACAGCCCCAAATTGTCCTGATTGTTGCATTGATGGAATGAGCGAATCCATCAAGGTTGATCATCACCCCCATGTTGCTGTTAAGGTGTACAATGTTTTTCTGGTTCTGTTCATCTCACTCAGCATCAGTTCATGCAAATCCTTCCAGGCTTCCCTGAATTCCCATCCCTCCTGGTTTCTAATAGAACAATAGTGTTCCATGACATACATATACCACAATTTGTTAAGCCATTCCCAAATTGAAGGACATTCACTTAATTTCCATTTTTTTGCCACCACAAACAAGACTGCTATAAATATTTTGGTAAAAGTGATGTTTTTTACCTTTTTTCATGATCTCTTCAGGGTATAGATCCAGTATTAGTATTACTGGATCAAAGGGTATGCACGTTTTTGTTGCCCTTTGGGCATAATCCCAAATTGCTCTCCAGAAAGGTTGGATGAGTTCACAGCTCCACCAACAATGTATTAGTGTCCCAGATTTCCTGCATCCCTTCCAGCATTGATCATTGTCCTTTATGGTCATATTGACAAGTCTGAGAGGTGTGAGGTGGTATCTCAGAGATGCTTTAATTTGCATTTCTCTAATAAGTAATGATTTGGAGCAATTTTTCATATTACTATGGATTGCTTTGATTTCTTCAGCTGTAAATTGCCTTTGCATATCCTGTGACCATTTGTCAACTGGGGAATGGCTTGCTTCTTTTAAAAATTTGACTCAGTTCTCTGTATATTTTAGAAATAAGTCTTTTATTAGAAATAATAGTTGTAAAAATTATTTCCCAATTTACTACATTTCTTTCGATCTTGGTTACAGTGGTTTTGTCTGTGCAAAAGCTTTTAAATTTAATGTAATCAAAATTATCTAGTTTGTTTTTAATGATCTTCTCTATCTCTTCCTTGGTCACAAACTGTTTCCCTTCCCATAAATCTGACTTTTAAACTACTCCTTAATCTTCTAGTTTGCTTATAATTGTTTTTTATGTCTAAATCTTGTATCCATTTGGATCTTTTCTTGGTATAGGGTATGAGGTGTTGGTCTAATCTAAGTTTCTTCCATACTAACTTCCAATTTTCACAACAGTTTTCATTGAAGAATAAGTTTTTATCCCAATAATTGGAATCTTTGGGTTTATCAAACAGCAGATTACTATGATCATTACCTGCTATGGCAGCTAATCTATTACACTGATCCATGACTCTATTTCTTAGCCAATACCAGACAGTTTTGATGACTGATGCTTTATAATATAATTTTAGATCTGGTAAGGTTAAGACACCTTCTTTTGCACTTTTTTCATTGAATCCCTGGAAAATTCTTGACTTTTTAATTCTCCATATAAATTTACTTACAAATTTTTCTAACTCATTAAAGTAATTTTTTTTAGAATTCTGATTGGTAGGTTGCTAAACAAGTATTTTAGTTTTGGCGGTATTATCATTTTTATTATATTACCTCAATCTATCCATGAACAGTTGATGTTTGTCCATGTATTTAAATCTGATTTTATTTGTGTGAGAAGAGTTTTGTAATTGTTTTCAAAGAGTTTTTGAGTCTGCCTTGGCAGGTAGACTTCCAGTTATTTTAGTATGTATGAGGATACTTTGAATGGGATTTTCTCTTTCTAGCTCTTTCTGTTGTATCTTTCTAGTCATATATAGAAATGTTGAGGATTTAAGAGGGTTTATTTTATATCCTGCTACTTTGCTAAAGTTGCTAATTACTTCTAGTGGTTTTTTAGATGACTTTTTGGAATTCTGTAGGTATACCATCATGTCATCTGCAAAGAGTGAGAGTTTTATCTCCTCCTTCCCTATTCTGGTTCCTTCAATTTCTTTTTCTTCTCCTGTTACTGAGGCTAATATTTCTAATACAATATTGAATAGTAGTGGTGATAATGGGCATCCTTGTTTCACCCCTCTGATCTTATTGGGAATGCTTCTATCGTATCCTTTTTGCATATAATGCTTATTGATGTTTTCAGATAGATACTGCTTATTACTCTAAGGAACAAACCATTTATTCCTACACTATCTAGTGCTTTTGTGAGGAATGGGTGCTCTATATTGTCAAAAACTTTTTCAGCATCTATTGATATGATCATATGATTTCTTATAGGTATGTTATTGATATAATTAAGTATACTAACAGTTTTCCTATTATTGAACTAACCCTGCATTCCTGGGATAAATCCTACTTGATCATAATGTATTATCCTGGGGCAGCTAGGTGGCACAGTGGATAGAGCACCAACCCTGGAGTCAGGAGTACCTGAGTTCAAATCTGGCCTCAGACACTTATTAATTACCAAGCTGTGTGGCCTTGGGCAAGCCATTTAACCTTATTGCCTTGCAAAAAATAATAATAATGTATTATCCTAATGATAACTTGCTAAGATTTTATTAAAAAAAGATTTTATTTAAGATTTTTGCATCTATATTCATCAGGGAGATAGTTCTATAATTTTCTTTCTCTGTTTTAACTCTTCTTGGTTTAGGTAACAGCACCATATTGTTGTCAGAGAAAGTTAGGCACAGTTCTGTCTTCACCTACTTTACCAAAGAGTTAATATAGAATTGGAATCAATTGTTCCTTAAACATTTGATAAAACTCACTTGTGAATCGATCTGACACTGGAGATTTTTTCTTAGGAGTTCAATAATCGCTTGTTGAATTTCTTTTACTCAGATAGGGTTATTTAAGTTTTTAATGTCCTCTTCATTTAATCTAGGCAACTTATTTTTTGTAAATATTCATTGATTTCTAGGGGAAAAGTTATATTATTAAGTAATTTTACTATCTCATACATTATTTTTCTTCCTTAAGGATATAATTTCTCTGTCATCACATTTAACTGAGATCAATGTATAACATGGAACCAATGTAAAGACTAAACAGGGTGCCTTCCGTGGGGGGAGGGGGTGTAAGAAGAGGAAAGCAAGAATGGGCGGAAAATTGTAAAACTCAAAATAAATAAAATCTTTCTTAAAAAAAGAAAAAAAATTCATTGATTAATTTAGATTGTCAAATTTATTGACATGAATAATTCCAAATTATTACTCCAATTTCCTTCTCATTTTTCATTTATGATACTAGCAATTTGGTTTTCTTCTTTCCTTTTTTTAATCAAATTGATCATAGGTTTATCAATTTTACTGTTTTTTTTCATAAAACTAGCTCTTGGTTTTATTTATTAGTTCAATAGTTTCCTTGCTTTTGACTCTTATTAATTTCTCCTTTAATTTTTAGAATTTTTAATTTGGTACTTAATTGGGGATTGTAATTTGTTCTTATTCTAATTTTTTAGTTGCATATTTAGTTCATTGATTTCTTCTTTCTCTAATATAGTCATGTATGTATTTAAAGATATAATATATCCCCTGACAGCCGCCTTGAGCGTATCCCATAAGTTTTGGTATGTTGTTTTATTATTGTCATTATCTAGGATGAAATAATTAATTCTTTCTATAATTTGTTGCTTGATCCACTCATTCTTTAAAATGAGGTTATTTTGTTTCCAATTAGTTCTGGGTCTATATCTCCTGGTCCAATATTGCATATGATTTTTATTGCATTATGATCTGAGAAAGATGTATTCACTATTTCTGCCTTTCTGCAATTGATTATTAGGTTTTTATGTCCTAGTACATGGTCAATTTTTGTGTGCCATGTACTTCAGAAAAAAAAAGTATATTCCTTTCTATCCCCATTCTATTCCCTCCATAAGGCTATCATGTTTAGGTTTTTAGGTTTTTGCAAGGCAAATGGGATTAAGTGGTTTGCCCAAGACCACACAGCTAGGTAATTATTAAGTATCTGAGACTGGATTTGAACCCAGGTACTCCTGACTCCAGGCCCAGTGCTTTATCCACTGCACCACCTAGCCACCCCCATATTTAGGTTTTCTGACAATCTATTTACCTCCTTAACTTCCTTCTTGTTTATTTTATGATTCCATTTATCTAAATCTGAGAGCAGGAGGTTCAGGTCTCCCACTAGAAGAGTTTTGCTCTCTATGTCTTTCAATTTTTCCTCTAAGAATTTTGATGCTGTCCCATTGGGTGCATACATATTTTGAATTGAAATTACTTTATTGTCTGTGGTACCTTTAAAGAGGATATAGTTTCCTTCCTTATCTCTTTTAACACTATCTATTTTTGCAGCTGCTTTGTCTGAGATAAGGACTGCTACCCCTGCTTTTTTTTCACTTCACCTGAAGCAAAATATATTTTACTCCAACCTTTTACCTTTATTCTATATGTATCTCTCTGCTTCAAATGAATTTCTTGTAAACAGCATATTGTAGGATTCTGGTTTTTAATCCTCTCTGCTATCCACTTATGTTTTAAGGGAGAGTTCATCTCATTCACATTCAAAGTTATAATTACTAACTCTTAACTGCCCTCCATGCTATCTTCCCTCTCTTTGTATTTTCCCCCCTTTTTCCTTTTATCTATATTCCCTAGTATTTTTTCTGAATATGCCACCTTCAGTGTTTTTCCCCTCTTATATCAACCCCCTCCCCTTTCTTTCCCCTTTCCCTTTCTTCCCTTCCTTCTGTTAGTTCCCCTTTTTATCCCTCTCCCATCCCCCCTTTTAATGTTTGAAAGGTAATATAAGTTTCTTAATTCAACTAAGTGTGTCTAAGTTAACTTTAAGCCAAGACTGATGAGATGAAAGTTCAGGTGGTTCTCACCTCCTTCCTTCTTTCCCTCAATTACAATAGGTCTTTCGTACCTTTTGATATATTGAGATTTACCCCATTCCGTCTCCCTCCAACTGCCTCCTTACTGCCCCCCCTTTTTAAGGAGGTATTGTTTTTAAATAATTCTATCTGAGTCACAGAAAAGTTATGAGTGTTCATCACTTTTGGCTATGTATATTCTTTCTAATAGAGTTACAATTCTCAAGATTTATGAGACTCCTTCTCCCAAGTGAGTATATAGACAGTTTCATGTCATTGGATGGCAGTTTTTTTGTTTATTTTTTCATGTGTCTCTTGAGTCTCCTGTTTGATATCCAAATTTTCTGTTTAGCTCTGGTCTTTTCATCATGAAATCTTGGTAGTCTCCCATTTCATTAAATGTCCATCTTTTTCCCAGGAAGAGAAAGCTCAGCTTTGCTGGGTAGTGCATTTGTGGTTGCATTCTAAGCTCCCTTGCTCTTCTGAATATTTCATCCCAAGCCCTTTGATCCCTTAATGTTGCTATGGCCAGGTCCTGCATAATCCTAACTGTGGCTCCTTGGTATTGAATATTTTTCTTTATGGCTGTTTGTAGGATTTTTTTTCTTCTATCTGATAATTCTGACCACAACATTACTTGGTGTTTTCATTTTAGGATCTCTTTCCAGAGAGGATTGATGTATTCTTTCAATAACTATTTTGCCCTCTGGTTCCATGGGCAATTTCCCATCACTAAATCCTGTAATATTAAGTCCAGACTTTTTTTTTTTTTTCTCTTCAATGTTTTCAGGAAGGCTGATAATTCTCAGGTTCTCCCATCTTGATCTGTTCTCAAGGTCAGTGGTTTTGCTGATGAGGTATTTTACATTTTTTTTCTGATTTTTCAATCTTTTGGTTTTGTTTAATATAATCTTATGGTCTCATGAAATCATTAGTTTCCATGATTCCATTTTTTTTTAGAAGAAGATTTTTCTTCATTTATCTTTTGAAACTCTCGTTGGTCAATTCTATTTTTTTTAAAGAACTTTTCTATTTACCCAAGTATAGTTTTGAGAGAATCATTTTATCTTTACATTTGCCCAATTGGGGATTTGAGAGAATCATTTTCTTATTTCATTTGCTCAATTGTAGATCTGAGAGAGTTATTCTTATTTTTTATTTGTCCACTTGTATTTTCCAAGGATTTGTTTTCTTGTTGCAAGATGTTAATTTTCTCTTGAGTTTTTCTTCCCAATTTTTCCAATGATTTTTATTTTACTTTTTGCCAGACAATGGGGTTAAGTGACTTGCCCAAGACCACAGCTAGGTAATTATTAAGTGTCTGAGGCCAGATTTTAATTCAAGTACTCCTGACTCCAGGGCCAGTGCTCTATCCACTGAGCCACCTAGCTGCCCCCAATTGATTTTTAAACTTCTTCCTGATTTCTTCAAGGAAGTCTTTCTGGGCTGGAGACCAATTCATATTCTCCTCAGCAGTGTTAGATCTCTCTGGGTTAGAATCTTTTTCTTCTAAGTGTTTCTCAATGGCCCCTTTTTCTGGCCTTTTTTCATCTTTCTAGGATCTTGTGTTGGGGGGTTGGGGAGCTGGCTCTCAGAGGTTTGTTTTTGAAGATTCTACAGGCTTTGTTCACTTGGTTTAATAATTCCAAGGGATAGCTAGTAGGGGGTGCTGGTTGCTTTCTCTGGAGTGCCTGAGGTCCTCAGCAGCAGGGTCTGAGTTGACCTTGAACACTGGGGAGGGAGTTAATCTCTTTCAGTTAAGTGAACTCTGTTGCCCTGAGGGAATGGGGGGTTGCTTATTGTTTTTTTTCTGGGCAAAGGTTTCTGCTGAAAGTATGGAGCTCAGGTCCCTGGCCTAGTTCACAGCTCTCCAGGTGTGCTCTGAGACCCTGTGCTGGAACTCACCCTCCCACAGCTCCCCTCCCCCAGCCAAAGACCCTGAAGCCAAGGTTGGATCCCTGGATCACTGAAGCCTCCATGGCTGAGGTTGCCCCCTGTCCTCCCCCAGCCACTGTCCCCAGGCTGATCCCCTACCCGGGTCTCCCAGTTCACCCATGGTCCCCCAAAAGACCCTCTTTTTAGGTGTTCTTCTCGTAGCTTCTATTTCTGGGTTTTGTTGATCGAATATGTTGAGGTTTCTCTCATATTACTTTTGAGGGGAAAGAGGAGCACTTATCACGTGCCTGTCTTCCCTCTGCCATCTTGGCCAGAAGTCATTATATCTAAATTCCAATTCTTTGCCCACACTAAAAGAGCTGTTATAAATATTTTTGTGCATATTTTTGGTTTTTATCTCTTTGAGATACAGATCTAGTACTGGTATTGCTGGGTCAAACGATATACCTGGTTTTATAACTCTTTGACATAGTTCCAAATTTCTTTCTAGAATGGTTGAATTGGTACATACCTTCACCTACAATTCTCTTCTGTTACTTCCTCAAAGAAATCTTCATTGATGACTATGTATCTCTCTCCATTCTCATTTAGATCAACCACTCCTGAAATGCTTTCATGATAGTGGGGATCTAGAACTCACAACTATATAGTGTCACTTTTGACTATCCTATATAGGCATTTAAAGTCATTGCCCTAAAGAATCCTATTATATAATATGCTTGTTATTTTTAGAGTCTGAAAGAACTATGAAGAGCTAATCCAGATTTCTTACTTTACAAATGAGAAAACTAAGGTTCCAAGAGAATGTGACTTTTCCCAAGAGAAAGTGTTGGAGATGGAGTTTAAACTCAGGTTTCTCCTGACTCCAAAGTAAAACACTTTTTCTACCACATTATGCTTCAAAGTTGATGGCACTGCTTTTGATCATGCCATTTTCTTATGTTTACTCTTCTTTTTTTAGTCAGTTTTGTCAGCATAAGGCACACCTGGTGAGAAAACTCTCTCTACTAATGCAGATCAGAATGTTATTAGAATGTGATTATTATAATCTTGGAAAATTATCTGGTGGTACTGAGGCCAGTTATTTTACTGAGATCAATTAGCCAGTAAGTGTCAGAGACTGAACTTTCACCCAGGTCTCCTCTGAAGTCTGTTTTCTTTCCACAGTGATATCCCTCAATAAATGACATACAACCAGCATATGTTAAATGTAGGTCCATTTTTCAAGAGATATTTAATTACATTTTAAAATGTAGAAATAAGTGATAATCTTCCCCTACTTCATCAATGAGAAAGCTAGGCTTTCTCAAGGTCATTCATGTAGTGAGAGGCAAAGCAAGGACTGATTGGCTACTGGCATGAGTCAGAGATTTGGAACAAATCAAGAATCATTTCAAACCTTTCCAAGACCAAAAGACTATCTTTAGCTAACAATTAGCACACCATCAGCATCTTCAAGCAAGAGAGGGAGTATAGATAACACAGTAGTTACTAGACTCATCTCATATTTCTCATTCAAGCCAGAATCTCATTGACTTTGGCTAGGATTTGTAATGGGAATACTTGAGGATCTGATAGCCCTGGAGATGAGTTTACTATAACTAAATAGCAAGAAAAAAGCCTTGGCTGTCTATTTTGGGTATAATTATCAGGGCATAGGCAAGAGACCTCAATTATACTTCTGTATTCATGCAGATATGCATTTTAGATTCTTTACTTAGGATTGTTTTAAAAAATTTTAGCTGGCAGAATAATTCAGCTTTGCTGATTTATATTTACTGATGCCCATGAAAATTTTGTTTCCCTTCACAAAAAATGAATAGATCTGCTTGTTGTGTTTTAAATTACTTCAAGATATAACTTTCCTTAAGATTTCAAGCTCTCTCTTCTCACCCTCCTTGATTCCATACCATTGGTGGACATTATGCCCACTGACTTTGAACGAAGTCCTATGACCTGAAGGGGTGGAAAGGAGTGGGAATTTGCAGGTATATTTTTAGCACACTTTCCTTCAAAGTGCTAACCAAATAGCATTTCAGCAATAAGTGCAGCATCCCAGGGAGGTAGATATTATCACCACTGCCACTTTGCAGAGGAAGAAACTAAACACAGCATGACTAGGTGATACTCAAGGTCATTCAGGACATCTACAACTAAAATTATGTTTCCTAATAATTAAGGTGCCACCATACATTTTCAGGTGTATTACTGCATGCTGTATGACACTATTTATAAATGTGTTATATTTTCTATAATCAACATTAATATATTTCACCATGTTCCATTCTACACTAACTATTTTTTCCTATTTACTGTGAGGAAGCATGGGGTGAAAGAGGGCAGAAGAGGAGTTGAGGAGAGGAATTTTTTTTTGTTTTTTCTTCCAATAAAATCTGTATGACTTTTTTCCAAATAAAGGAACAGTTCTTTTTGAATACTCTTGACTTCTTTGATATGTTTGAGTTAATCCAAGGAATGCACCAAAAAGCTATAGTCCTCTTCTTATTAAGTGAAAGCCATTGCCTTTGGCTTCTCATTCCTAAAACCTAATCTTGCTTCTGCTATAAATAAGTAGGTTCACTTGGTTCACTTTGCAACTTAAAGTGATGAATATACAGAAAGGGAGGACACTTGGATCTAGAACAAGTATATCTAGTTAATTGCTCATTAAAATTTGTTTTAATAAAATTATTAAAATAAATCTGCACAGAACTCAGATCATCTTAAAGAGAAAATGGCTTAGCAGATTGCAAACATACAATCTAGTTATTCTGAAGGCATTTTCATTCTCTCTGATTCATAATAATGAGATCTTACTGCAAGTTTAAAGTTGGAATTGTGAGGGATGAGAATTCTTTATTGATTTAACCAGGTAGATTATGACCTTCTTTTTTGTAACAATGGATTGCTTCTGGAAATTTAACTCTCTTGACCACCTCACAGAATAGCATTTCTAAATGCATAAAAGTAAGGCAACAGAGAAAACTCGTTATGATGAAATAGTTACTAAAAAAATCTCTAGTTTTTTTTAATGAATTAACATACCCAAGGTTAACTCTCAAGTTAAATTTTGAAATTATTAATGATAATATTTAATTTATGGTATATGTGTGTTCATGACTTTCTTCCAGGAGCTCAAAATATTAATTGAGACATCAGTCAATTAATTCTTTCTAAGTTTTCCTAAAGCATGGAAGCATATGGTATGATTACTTATTGTCATCTTAAAATAGAGAAAACTGGGGAAAGAAAAAAAAACAACCTTAGTTTCCTGATTGAGAAGTCAAATTGCTATCTTCTCATTATCCAAACAAATGCAAACTATCGCATACCTCATTTATTTATTAACTTAAGACTTGTTCCTTTGTGCCCATAGTTCTTTGTGTGGTGCTTCAAACACACTTGATTCTTAAAGGTTTGGACAATTCATAAATTTTAAAAATGGGAGGAACCATAAAAGACATCCTCTAATCAAACTCCCTCACTTTTTACAAAAGAAATTGCTGAAGAATGAAATAAACAGGACCAAAGGAATAATTTATACCATAACATTTATAATATATAATATTTATAATAATTCTGTCAAATATATAGCTCAGCAGTATCATGTCAAACCATATTGCAAAAAAGAAAAGTTCACAACTCAGGATGCAGCCATAGTTACACTTTACTTATTTTTCCTGATCCTCTAAAAGTAAATATAGATGTGGAAGTCAGTGGAGAAGAATGTCTTAAGCTCCAGTGTTTTTGGTTCATTAACTCTAGAAATCTGATAACAGTTTTCATGTCGCAGAATAATGGTATTTTTAAAATGAAAAGAAAAAGCAAGTAGAGGAATATGTTAACCCATTATGCCCCCAGCAAAAAGGTTACATAATTGAATGGGGGGAGGAGGTAAGCTAAGTATCCTTCATATGAGAGATGTGAGGACAAAAGTAAATAAGAAAAGACTGTGAAGACTGTGAATTAATATCAGAAAAAAGTGACCTGAATTGAGCACTTTGGTCATTGATTATATTGCCACTTAACTGAAAAAAAACCCAATAATTTCAAAATACCACTTAGTGAATTTTATACACTCACAGAATCCAACATTTGAAAAAATCTTTCAGAAGTTCTCCAGTCCAGTGTGCCCAACCAAGATCACCCCCTCCACCACATACTGTGGACCCACCAATTATTAAGGGGAACATTTTACTTCTCAAGGAGATCCATTCTACTTTGGAATTGCTCTAATTGTCAGGAAAGTCTCCTTGGCATCTTGTCAACCTAAATATTCCCCACAGTTCCAACTACCCATTATTCCTAGTTTTGTCTTCTGGGGCTAAACACATCAAATGCAATCACTTTTCCATGTGACAACCCTTCAAGGACTGGGAGATAACTAATACGGCCCCACAAAGTTTTATCTTATCCAAGTAAATATCACCAATCACCAGTTCCTTCAGATGCTACTCATATGCCATGATCTAAAAACTTTCATATTTGATATTTACAAATGGACTTTTGGCTGAAATCACTCTGATTTTCTTCACTGGCCTCTAGATCAATTATACCCAATGAGGCGGGATACATCATATAGGTTTTAAAATAAGGGGAAAACTTTTCCCAACAGTCAACAATTTAGAGTTCCACTGGAGGTCAAGCAGTGACTTTAGAAATAAAAATATTCTTTGGCAGTTCTCTGCCACTGCTCTGCTTTGTAGTGAAACTTATCATTAATGAAGCACTTTTTTCCTAATCAGAAAGGGGATACAAGGGAGTCCAGGAAAAAAAGTTGTGATTAGCTCCATATCGTTCTTTAAAGTCAGATGGAAGTACTAATATTTTAGTTATAGCAGCTGAATCTCTTGATTGACCTCTCTGGCAATCTCATGCAGAAAGAGTAGCAGTACATACATGTTGAATTTCTATTAACATTTGCCAATACAATGAGATATCTAGTAGAAAGGAAATAATGGTTATTTTGTGTTAAATGATGGCAAATAACACGTTATCAGAAAAAGGTGCACATAACTTGGGTTGTTGTTTCCTTTAGCTTCTATAAACTGAGAAGAAGGGATTGCTATGACAAGATTGAAAAATGAGTTTGCACCAAGACATAGAGTGTGCATTTCCTTCATACCTGATGTATTTCAGTCAGAATCTAGAGAAAATGCAACAAATAATCAAAGATCTCAGAGGATTGTGGGAGATTTAACAGCATTCCATTATTTGGGCTATTATTTGCTATGTCAGTTTCTTTGTATGACTTGCTTTTCTCTAGCATTTTAAGAAGTGGTTTTAATTATATTCAATGTTAAACCCAAGACCTTCTTGCCAGAATCAGACAAATAACAATCAATAAACATTAATTACATAATTGATTTGCACAAGGCACTCTATTAAGCAGATATAAAAAGAAACAAAATAAAAACAGACCTTGTCTTCAAGGAGCTTACAACCTAGTATGATATTCACATAGAATCCTATTCCAATCATCATGTTGACTTACCCAGTGAAGTTCTTTTCTTTTCTCCAAACCTTTACAAAATGCATTATATATTGTAAAGCTTTAGGAAACTGAAAATGAATGGTATTGGCATATGGGAATGTTGTGAAAGTGTGGAAAGATAAAAGTGAACATTGGAGAAATAAAATAGCTTGGTTTATCAGGGGAAAAAATAGTTACTCTTGGCACTACCAAATCTTGATAATGTAACCAGTTATATAGAATATAGAAGGTGCCTCTAGATAGTACTTCAATAAAGACAAGAGCTGAAATAAATGGTACTTGACACAATATCTTGCATCAATAGTAAAGCTATGTTTAAGGACATAAGGTACTTCAGGAAGAGATTCTAGATACTTAGCAGTGCAGTCTTTGTTCTTAGAAATAGTTATACTTCATCCATAATTCCTCTAGATTCAAGATAAAATCTCCTATTTGCCTTGCACATATTAGACACTAAATATTTCTTGAAAAATGAAGCAATAAGGTGGTATATTGAACAGCATACTGAAACAAGACTCAAGAAAGCCTAAGTTTAACTTACATTTACTAATATATGATCCTGGGAAAATTATTTAACCTCTGTCTGCCTCAATTCCTCTATCTGTAAAAGAGAGTCAATGATAGTACCTACCTTCCAGAGTTGTTATGGGGAAATATTTGTAAAATGTTTTACAAACCTTAAAGTACTTTAAATGCCAGTAATTATTATTGTTATTATTATATGACTGCATAACTGAATATGGATGGGAGAACAAATGATACAAGGAATGAATGAATGCTTTAACCCCACAATTCTGTGGAATACAGTTATGAATATATATATAATATAGACAAAAATCTTCTTGACAAATAAGACTGGTTTGTGCTTTGGAATAGGAGATACCCAACTTAGATTAATGTCCAAAAAAAAGGACAGTTTCTCACAAATTCATCAATCAGGGTCCTATTTATAATTCTATTTTTGGAGAAAACTTAGTTACTTAAGTAATGCCCTGTATCATCATTTTACAAAAATGAGTGATTCTAGGGTAAGGAGTATTGTTCATGCAAGAGACAGACATGATTAAATTCAAATATATTGTCTTCTCTATCATGCAGCAACTACTAAATCAATTTAAAAGATATTTAAACAGAAGATATTATCAAAAAATTAAAAAGGAAATTAACTTCCTGAAGGCCCAGAGGTCTTTAAGTCCAGACTAGAGGACTATTTGTTGGAAATATTTTAAAGAAGATCATTGTTCAAGTATTAGATGACCTTTGAGATTCTTGGTAATTATAATATTCTATAGTTTTTTGGGGGGGGAGGTTCTCTTTCTTTTTATTCCATAGAGATTTCATATGCAGCACTGCATTTGCTCATTTGGGTCAGAACACTCACAAACACCAAGATTGGTTTGATAAAAATGATGGGGAAATACAGAAGCTGCTAAATGAAAAACGAGAACTCCACAGGGTTTACTAGTAGGATAGCTCATCCATTTCTAGGAAGACAATATTTAATTCCATCAAAAGTAAACTAAAAATGCTATCTGCTCCTGAGATGTAAATTGATCCTTTTGTTCAATTATTAAATGTCAATTTTGTATCCTGTCAAAAAAAAGTAAACTAAATGCAATGCTTAGAGAGATGTAGGATTCTTGAATCAGTAAGAAGGCAGATGAAATTCAATTTTATGCTGATAACAAACCAAAATGCATTTATGATGCCCTGAAGCCTATTTATTGACCAAAGACCTATGGTGCATCTCAACTACTCAGGTTTGATGAATCCACATTGATTAACAATAGGGATATGATCCTAGAGAGATGGGCTGAGCACTTACCTAGTCGTCTTAGCAGACCATGATCAATTAACGCAGAAACCCTTGATCCTTTACCTCAAGTTGAAGTCAATCAGTCCCTAGCTTAAATATGAACTGAAGAAGGGGTTTTGAATGCCATTAGGCTCTTTTCAAGTGACAAAATAGCTGATGATGATTCTATGCCAGCTGAGATTCACAAGGTGGAAGGTTCATTGCTAATTCAAAATCTGCCTGAAATTTTCTAGGTTATATGGCATGAAGAGATTATCCCCCAAGAATTTCAAAGATGCCTCCATTGTCTATCTCTATAAACATAAAGGAAATAGATTGTCCTGTGATAATCACAGGGAAATTTCTCTTTTAGTCATTTCTGGGAAGATTCTTACCAGAGTCCTTCTCAATAGGCTAATCCTTCACCTGGAAGACGGTCACCTCCCTGAGAGCCAGTGTGGTTTCAGAAAGGGTTGAGGAAAACTCAATGCTAATGGTGTTTGCTGCACGACAACTCAGGAAAAAAGCCAGGAACAGAACAAAGGACTGTATACAACATTTGTAGATCAGACCAAGGCTTTTGATACTGTCAGTCATGAGGGTTTATGGAAAATTATGTCAAAATTTCATTGCCCAGAGAAGTTCATCAATATTGTACTTCAATTTCATGATGGCCTGCATATCCAGATTCTGAATAGTGGATAATGCTCGCAAGATTTCCCAGGCACCAATGGAGTGAAACAAGACTGTGTCCTTCCTCCTATACTTTTTAGCATGATATTTTCAGCCATGTTATCAAATACCTCCACTGAGGATGAACATGGCCTCAAGGTCAACTACCTCATTAATGGCAAGTTCTTCAACTTGAAAAGGCTACAAGCCAAGACCAAAATGGAGGGAGTGTTGCTGCATGATCTTTGTAGATGATTGCGTATTCATTGAACCTCTGAAGCTGAGGTGCAACAAACCATGGATTGGCTCTCTGCTTCTTGTGCCAATCACAGAGGTGATCCATCAGTCACACCTTCCATATGTGTATGTCCTTGAAAAGGACACTGCCAAGTGAACTTGTCTACAGTATTCAAAACTCTATTTGCTGTAATCAATACTGTAGACAAGTTCACTTGGCAGTGTCCTTTTCAAGGACATACATATTGACAATGAGGTTGACATATGCATTGCCAGAGCTAGCTCAATATTTGGGAAGCTCTGAAAGAAAGTGTAGGAGAGAAGAGGTATTAGACCCCTGATAGTCTATAGGTATTTGTGCTGACCTCATTTTTATATGCCTGTGAAACCTGCCAATCTATCAACACCATGTCAGGAAACTGAATCACTTCCATTTAAATTGCCTCAGGAGGATGACCTGAGGGGCGGCTAGGTTGCATATTGGATAGAGGACCGGCCCTGGAGTCAGGAGTACCTGAGTTCAAATCCAGCCTCAGACACTTAATAATTACCTAGGTGTGTGGCCTTGGGCAAGCTACTTAACCCCATTGCCTTGCAAAAAAAAAAAAAAACTAAAAAAAAAGGAAGATTAAGGAAGATAACCTGACAGAAGATACCAGACTCTGAGATCCTTGCTCAAGCTAAACTGCCCAGCATCCCCGTATTACTACAGAGTACAACTACAATGGGCTGAATATGTTGTTAGAATGCCAGACATATGGAGAACTCACATAGGGCAAGTGTTCACAAGGAGGTCAGAAGAAGTGATACTGAGACAACCTGAAGATCTCATTGAAGAATTTTAGAATTGATTGTACAGCATGGGAGACACTGATGCAGGACCACCCAGCATGACCTGCCCTCACCAGTGAGGGTGCTGCATGCACTCTAGGAGGGAGGTAGAATTGAAGCAATTCAGAGGACATGTGACATACATAAGTTTGGAGTCTCCGCCCCAGGTGTACTCAAGAATTATTTGTCCAACCTGTGGTAGAGCATTCTGAGCTCATATTGGTCTGATCAGCCACAGTTGGACACACTGTAATTTGTCTCAAACGTAGTGATGTTATTTTGGTCTTCTTCAATAATGAAGGACAAGAAACAATGAACCAACTAACCATCCCATATATTATCCAGTAGGGGACTTTTCTCAGCAAATATTTGTTGATTGGTTGATTTTATTTAAATATCATTTTAATTAATGCTTTAGTAAAGGGCCTTAGATATCATTTCACCAAATCTCCTCATTTTACAGATAAAGAAATTGCAGACTTCCGGCCAAGATGTTGGAGAGAAGACAAGTACTGTGTTAAGTACTCCTCTTTCCTCTGAAAAACAACATGAAAGAAACCTCTTAACAGAAATTCAATCGAAAAAACCCACAGAGAGAAGCTAGGAAAAGAACACCTACTAAGAAGGTCTGTCTCAGGGAACCATGGGTGAACTGGGAGACAAGAGCCAATGGTCAGCCCAGGAACAGCAGGTGGTGGAAGCCAGAGGGCCAGCCTCAGCCATAGAGACTTTGGTGAGTGACATGTGCAAGAGTCAACTTTAGCTATGGAGTCTTTGGCTAGGGGAGAGGAGCTAAGAGAGGTTGAATTCCAGCAGTTTCAGAGCTGCACTGAAGAACAACCAGCTGGACCAAAGACCTGAGCTCCATACTTTCAGTGGAGCCCTTTGCCCAGAACAAACAATAAACAACCCCCACCCCCTCAGGGTGGCAGAACTCACTCAACAGAAAGAGATTAATTCCCTCCCCCAGGGCCCAGCCCAGTTTTCAAAGTCACCTCAGACCCTGAAGCTGAGGGCCTCACTCCAGAGAAAGCAACCAGCACCCCCTACTGGCTGGGCCTTGGAATTACTAAGTCAATTGAACAAAGCTTCTAGGATCTTCCAAAGCTAACCTCTGAGAGCCAGCTCCTCCCTGCCCAACACAAGATGAAAAAAGGCCAGAGAAAAGAGGGGCCCATGGAGAAATACTTAGAAAGACAGATTCTAACCCAGAGAGATCTAGCACTACCAAGGAGAATATGAATTGGTCTCCAGCCCAGTAAGACTTCCTTGAAGAAATTTGGACTTCAAACACGAGACTCAAGAGACACATAAAAAGGTAAAAAAGAGGGTAAGGAAGATGAAAGTGGCCAGGTTAAATGAAGAGGAATTTAAATACTTAGATAACCCTATCTCAGAAAAAGAAATCCAACAAGTCATTATTGAATTCCCTAAGGAAAAAAAATCTCCAGGGCCAAATGGATTCACAAGTGAAGTGTATAAAACATTTAAGGAACAACTGGTTCTAATTCTATATGAAGTGTGAAAAAATAGGTGAAGACAGAACTCTGCCTAACTCTTTCTGTGACACCAATATAGTGTGAATACCTAACAGCAAGAAGAGTCAAAACAGAGAAATAAAATTATAGACCCATTTCCCTGATGAATATAGATGCAAAAATCTCAAATAAAATCTTAGCAAAACGACTACAGCAAGTTATCACTAGCATAATACATTATGACCAATCAGGAATGCAGGGTTGGTTCAATGTTAGGAAAACTGTTAATGTAATTAACTATATCAATAACAAACCTATCAGAAATTATATGATTATATCAGTGGATGCTGAAAGAGCCTTTGACAAAATACAGCACCCATTCCTACTAAAAACACTAGAGATCATAGGAATAAATGGATTGTTCTTTATAATAATAAGCAGTATCTATCTGAAACCATCAACAAGTATTATATACAATGGGGATAGGCTTGAGGCATTCCCAGTAAGATCAGGGATGAAACAAGGATGCCCATTATCACCACTACTATTCAATATCTTATTAGAAATGCTAACTTCAGCAATAAGAGAAGAAAAAGAAATTGAAGGAATTAGAATTGGGAAGGAAGAAACAAAACTCTCACTCTTTGCAGATAACATGATGGTATACCTAGAGAGTCCTAAAAAATCACCTAAAATTATTAGCAACAGTTAGCAACTTTGGCAAAGTCATAAGATATAAATTAAACTCTCATAAATCCTTAACATTTCTATATATGACTAGCAAGATACAGAAGAAAGAGCTAGAAAGAGAAATGCCATTCAAATAACTTCAGACAATATAAAATACTTGGGAGTCTACCTGCCAAGACAGACTTAGAAACTTTATGAAAACAACTACAAAACACTTCTTGCACAAATAAAATCAGATTTAAATAACTGGGCAAAAATCAACTGCTCATGGATAGGTCAAGGTAATATGATAAAAATGACAATTTTCCCTAAATTAAACTACTTATTTAGTGCCCCACCAATCAAAATTTTGAAAAAAAATACTTTAGAGTTAGAAAAAACTGTAAGTAAATTCATATGGAGAAATAAAGTCAAGCATTTCCAGGATTTAGTGAAAAAAAACTGCAAAAGGTGACTTAGACCTACCAGATGTAAAATTATATTATAAAGCATCAGTCATCAAAACTATCTGGTACTGACTAAAAAACAGAGTGATGAATCAATGGAATAGACTAGGTGCGAAAGAGAAATCAGGAAATGATTATAGTAATCTTCTGTTTGATAAACTCAGAATCCAGCTTTGGGGATAAAAGCCCTCGCTTCAATAAAAGCTGTCAGGAAAATTGAAAGCTGGTATGGCAGAAACTTGGATAAGAACAACATCTTACACCCTATACCAAGATAAGACCAAAATGGTATAGGATTTAGACATGAAAGACAATATTATAAGCTAACTAGGAGAGCAAGGAGTAGTTTACCTGTCAGATCTATAGAAAGGAAAGCAGTTTATGACTGGAAGGACGAGATGGAAAACATCATCAAAAAACAAACTAGATAATTTTGATTACATTAAATTAAAAAGCTTTTACACAAACAAAAGCACTGTAACAAAGATCAAAAGAAATGTAGTAAATTGGGAAATAATTTTTACAACTAGAATTTCTGATAAAGGACTCACTTCTAAAATATATAGAGAACTGAGTCAGACTTATAAAAATCAAGCCATTCTGCAGTTGAGAAATGGTCAAAGGATATGCAAAGGCAATTTACAGCTGAGGAAATCAAAGCAATCCACAGTCATATGAAATATTGCTCTAAATCTTTTCTGATTAGTGAAATGCAAATTAAAGCATCTCACACCTCTCATAATGGCTAATATGACCAGAAAAGACAATTAATGTAGGATGAGATGTGGAAAATCTGGCACACTAATAAACTGTTGGTGGAGATGTGAACTCATCCAACCTTTCTGGAGAGTAATTTGGAATTACTCCCAAAGGGCAACAACATGGTACATACCCTTTGATACAGCAGTACCACTATTGGGTCTATACTCTGAAGAGACCATGAAAAAGGGTAAAAACATTACTTGCACAAAAATATTCATAGTAGCTCTATTTGTGGTGGCAAAGAATTAGAAACTGAGTGAATGTCCATCAACTGGGGAATAGCTGAACAAAATGTGGTACGTGAACATTATGGAACACTATTACTCTATTAGAAAACAGGTGGGATGGGAATTCAGAGAAGCCTGGAAGGATTTGCATGAACTGATGCTGAGCAAGATAAGCAGAACCAGAAGAACATTGTACACTATAACAGCAACATGGGGTTGATGATCAGTCTTAATGAACATCATTTCATCAGTGCAACAATCAGGGACAATTTGAGGGTATCTGTGATGGACAATGCCATCTGTATCCAGAGAAAGAATTGTAGAGTTTGACCAAAGACCAAATACTATTATCTCTAATTAAAATATAGTTAGCTTATTATGTAATTTTGCTTTCTCTCATACTTCACTTTTTCCTTAAGGATGTCTCTCTCAACACATTTAGTTTGGATCAATTTATTTCATGGAAACAATGTAAAGACTAATAGATTGCCTTCTGTGGGGGGGAGCAAGATTAGGGGGAATTTTGTAAAATTCAAAAATTAATAAATAAATTAAAAGAGAAAAAAAGATCCAGTAAGATTTTATCTGCACCTAATGGAATTAAATTTGAAAGGGGATAAGTGTAAAGTCTTATTCTTGTATTTTTTTATAAAGAAATGAATGAATAAATATAAAAATAAAGATACTCAATGAAATTACCATACTCCTGGAACTTTTTCCTAGACATCATTAAATGAAACCTCTACACAATCTTCAATGAACAGTTGTTACAGTTATAGATCTAAACAAGCTTTTAATTGTAGACATCATAGAGGATCTTCAGTGAAGATCTATCTTTTCCAGAGAAAAGGGGAAGTAAAGCTCAACTAGCTGGTCCAGTGGGAAAATCAGCAGGAGACTGTAAAGAACAGTGTAGTTCGTGTCCAAACAGCTAGACAACAGCATAGGTCCCAGTAGCTAGGTAGCAAGCCAGCAGGGAGGGTTCCAACCCCAAACAAAGCCTGAAGTCTGGGAATACTGTGACAAAAGGGAAGACTGATTTGGGAACAAATCACAAATTGCAATAGGTTTATCCTGGGTGGCATAAGCAAGATCTTTTTTGGGGGGGGGGTTAAGGTTTTTGCAAGGCAAACGGGGTTAAGTGGCTTGCCCAAGGCCACACAGCTAGGTAATTATTATGTGTCTGAGACCGGATTTGAACCCAGGTATTCCTGACTCCAGGGTCGGTGCTTTATCCACTACGCCACCTAGCCGCCCCACATAGGCAAGATCTTTGCCAGAAATAAAAAAAAAACTTGAGTATATATTCCCTATACTCCAGGAGCAGAGCTCAAAGTATTAAAATATGATCAAAAGATATTAACCATAGAAAGCTACAATGCAGATAGAGATGATAAAAATGCTACCTCAGAAGAAGAAAGCAGTGAAAAATTATCTACATGGAAAGTCCCAAAGGAGTCAAATCCAAAACCTCATAGAAGAGCTTTTTAAAAAAGAGTTTAAAATTCAAAGATGAGAGGAAGAAGAAAAATGGAAAAAAAAGAAATGAGAGCCATGTAGGAAAATTATGAAAAAAAATGACCAAAGAAATCAACTCCTTTAAAAGTAAAAATAACCATCTGGAAAAAGAATGTAGCTCTTCAGAAAATAAAATTGATCAACTGGACAAAGAATGCAATTCATCTAAACTCAATCAACTAAGTAGAAAACAAATGCAATTCAACAAAAAGTAAAATTAACAAACTGGAAAGGGAAACACAAAAATTAACTGAAGAAAATAAAACCCTAAAAATTAGAATTGGAAACTTCCAATTACAAAACCAATGAGTCTATGAAACACCAAGATTCCAACAAGGTCAAAAGGCTGAAAAAAATTGAAAAAAATTGAAAATAAATTTTAGGAAAAACAAATAACCTGGAAAACAGATCCAGAAGAGATAATTTATGAATTATTGGTCTACCAGAAAGCCTAGATCAAAAAAGAGCCTTTCAGAAAATTATCATAAAAAAACTGTCCAAATCTGTAAGATCAAGAGGACAAAAAAACCATTGAAAGAATACATAGAACTCCTACAGAGATCCCTGGATAAAAATGCCATCAAGTCCATCATTGCTAAATTCCAGAATTCTCAAATAAAGGAGAAAGTACTGCAAGCAACGAAAAAGAAGGAATTTAAATATGAAAGAAGCACAATAAGAATTTTACAGGACTGGTCAGCTTCAACACAAAAGTTTTGGAGGGCCAGAAATGTGTTATTTCTGAGGGGAAAAGACTTAGATTACAACCAAGGATTTACTACTCTGCAAAATTCAGCATATTCTGTGAAGGGAAAAGATGGATGTTCAAAGAAATTGAGGACTTACAAAAATTTCCTGATAAAAAGACCAGAACTGAATAAAGATTTTGATTTTCAAATACAATATTCAAGAGATACATGAAAAGGTAAAAAGAAGGGGGAGGAACAAATGTTAAACAGTAAATTATATGCAACTGTACAATGGAAGATAATTCTTGTAACTCTTTTTTTAGAAGGATTTTATTTATTTTGATTTTTGCAATTTCCCCCCAATCTTGCTTCCCTCTCCCCTACCCTCCACAAAAGGCAGTCTGTTACTCTTTACATTGTTTCCATGGCATACATTGATCTAGGTTGAAGGTGATGAGAAAGAAATCATATCCTTAAGGAAGAAAAATAAAGTATAATAGATAGGAAATTACATAATAAGAAAACATTTTCCCCCTAAAATAAAGATAGTAGTCTTTGGTTTTTGTTTAAACTCCATAATTCTTTCTTTGGATACTTGGTACTCTCCATCACAGATAGCCCAGAATTGTCCCTGATTGTTACACTGATGGAATGAGCAAGTCCATCAAGCTTGATCATCACCTCCATGTGGCTGTTAGGCTGTACAGTGTTTTTCTGGTTCTGCTCATCTCACTCAGCATCTGTTCATGCAAATCATTCCAGGCTTACCTGAATTCCCATCCTGGTTTCTAATAAAATAATGGTGTTCTATGACATATATATACCACAATTTGTTAAGCCATTCCCCAAAGGAAGGACATTTACTTAATTTCCAATTCTTTGCCACCACAAACAGGGCTGCTATGAATATTTTGTACAAGTGATGTTTTTACCCTTCATAATCTCTTCAGGGTAAAGCTCCAGTAGTGGTATTGCTGAATCAAATGATATACAACATTTTGTTGCCTTTTGAGAGTAATTCCAAATTATTCTCCAGAAAGGTTGGATGAGTTCATGGCTCCAACATTGTATTAATGTCCCAAATTTCCTGCATCCTTTCCAACATTGATCATTGTCCTTTCTAGTGTGAGGTGGCACCTCAGAGATGCTATAATTTGCATTTCTCTAATAAGTAATCATTTAGAGCAATTTTTCATGACTATGGATTGCTTTGGTTTGCTCAGCTGTAAATTGCCTTTGCATATCCTTTGACCATTTGTCAGTTGGGGAATGGGTTTTGTTTTTTTCTTTTTTTGAAAAATTGACTCAGCTGTCTGTATATGTTAGAAATGAGTCCTTTGTTAGAAATACTAGTTGTAAAAATTGTTTCTCAATTTATTACATTTCTTTGGATCTTGGTTACAGTGGTTTTTCCTGTGCAAAAGCGTTTTAATTTAAAGTAATCAAAATTATCTAGTTTGTTTTTAATGATATTCTCCATCTCTTCCTTAGTCATAAAGTGCTTCCCTTTCTGCAGATTTGACAGGTAAACTACTCCTTGATCTTTTTGTTTCCTTAATATCGTTTTATGTCTAAATCCTTTATCCCTTTTGATCTTATCTTTGTATAGGGTGTGAGATATTGGTCTAATATAAGTTTCTTCCATACTAATTTCCAATTTTCCCAGTGGTTTTTATTGAAGAGAGAGTTTTTACCTGAATAGCTGGACTCTGGGTATATCAAACATCAGATTACTAAAAGAATTTCCTGCTGTTGCTCCTAGTCTGTTCCACTGATCCACCACTCTATTTCTTAGCCAATACCAGACAGTTTTGATGACTGATGTATTGTAATATAATTTTTAGATCTGGTAAGGCCAAGGCACCTTCTTTTGCACTTTTTTACATTGAATCCCAGGAAATTTTTGACTTTTATTTCTCTATATGAATTTATTTACAACTTTTTCTAACTCTTTAAGTAATATTTTGGAATTTTGATTGGAAGGGCACTAAACAGGTAGTTTAGTTTTGGTAAAATTATTATATTAGCTCTACCTATCCTTGAGCAGTTGATATATGCCCAGTAATTTAAATCTGATTATATTTATGTAAGAAGTATTTTGTAATTGTTTTCAAAAAGTTTTTAAGTCTGCCTTGGCAAATAGACTCCCAGGTATTGTATATTGTCTGAGGTTACTTTGAATGGGATTTCTCTTTCTAGTTCTTTCTGCTGTACCTTGCTAGTCATATATAGAAATGTTGAGGATTTATGAGGGTTTATTTTATATCTTGCTACTTTGCTAAAGTTGCTAATTATTTCTAGTGTTTTTTAGATGATTTTGGGGGATTCTGTAGGTATACCATCATGTCATCTGCAAAAGAGTGGGAGTTTTTACTCTTCCTTCCCAATTCTAATTCCTTCAATTTCTTTTTCTTATCTTATTGTTGAGGCTAATATTTGTAATACAATATTGAATAGTAGTTGTGATAATGGTCATTCTTGTTTCACCTCCTGATCTTATTGGGAATGTCTCAAGCCTATTACCCATTGCATATAATGCTTTTTGATGGTTCCAGATAGATACTGCTTATTATTGTAGGGAACAATCCATTTATTCCTAAGCTCTCTAGTGTTTTTAGTAGGAATTGGTGCTGTATTTTGTCAAAAGTATTTTCAGCATCTATTGATATAATCATATGATTTCTTATAGGTTTGTTATTGTTATAATTAATTATACTAACAATTTTCCTAATATTGGACCAACTGTGCATTCCTGGGATAAATCCTACTTGGTCATAGTGTATTATCCTTGTGATAACTTCTTGGAATCATTTTGCTAAGATTTTATTTAAGATTTTTCATCTATGTTCATCAGGGAGATAGGCCTATAATTTTCTTCTTCTGTTTTAACTCTTCCTGGTTTAGGTATCAGCACCATATTGGTATCATAGAAAGAGTTTGGTAGAGTTCCGTCTTCACCTGTTTTCCCAAATAGTTTATATAAAATTGGTACTAATTGTTCATTAAATATTTGATAGAATTCACTTGTGAATCCATCTGGCCCTGGAGATTTTTTCTTTTGGAGTTCAATAATGGCTTGTTGAATTTCTTTTTCTCAGATAGGTTTGTTTAGTTATTTAATTTCCTCTTCATTTAACCTGGACAACTTATATTTTTGTAAATATTTGTCCATTTCATTTACATTGTCAAATTTATTGACATAGAGTTGGGCAAAATAATTTTGAATTATTACTTTAATTTCCTCCTCATTGGTGGTGAGTTCACCTTTTTCATTTATGATACTAGCAATTTGGTTTTCTCCTTTCTGTTTTTTAATCAAATTGATCAGAGGTTTGTCAATTTTATTGTGTTTTTTCATAAAGCCAGGTCCTGATTTTATTAGTTCAATAATTTTTCTTGCTTTTTATTTTATTATTTTCTCCTTTAATTTGATATTTAATTGGGGGTTTTAATTTCTTCTTTCTCTAATTTTTTAGTTGCATATTTATTTCATTATTTTCCTCTCTCTCTCTAATTTATTCATGTAAACATTTAAAGATATAACACATCTCTTGATAGCTGCCTTAAGTGAATCCCATAGGTTTTAGTATGTTGTTTCATTATTGTCATTATCTAGGATGAAATAATGAAATCTTTCTATAATATGTTGTTTGATCCACTCATTTTTTAAAATGAAGTTATTTATTTTCCAATTAGTTTGGGGTCTATATCTCCCTTTCCCTATATTTGCATATGATTTTTATTGCATTATGATCTGAGAAAGATATATTCGCTCTTTTTCCCCTTCTGCAATTGATCATTACCTAGTACATGGTACTAGATCTTGCCCTTATACATGGTCAATTTTTGTGTAAGTGCCATGTACTGCAGAAAAAAAAGTATATTCCTTTCTATCCCCATTCAATTTCTTCCATAAATCTATCATATTTAGATTTTCTAACAATCTATTTACCTCCTTAATTTCCTTCTTATTTATTTTATGATTAAATTTATCTAAATCTGAGAGTGGGAGGTTGATAATACAGTTCAGGTTCTCCTCTAAGAATCTGGATGCTATACTGTTGGGTGCAAACATATTTAACATTGAAATTACTTTATTGTCTATGGTATCTTTTAAGAGGATATAGTTTCCTTCCTTATCTCTTTTTATGTTATCTATTTCTGCAGCTGCTTTGTCTGAGATAAGGATTGTTACCCCTGCTTTTTTTCACTTCAGTTGAAGTAAGATATATTTTGCTCCAACCTTTTACCTTTACTATATATAGATCTCTCTCTGCTTCAAATGAGTTTCTTGTAAGCAGCATATTGTATGATTCTGGTTTTTAATCTACTCTGCTATCTGCTTCCATTTTAAGGGAGAGTTCATCCCATTCACATTCTTAATTGCCCTCCATGCTATCTTTCCTCTCTTTGTATTTTCCCCTTTTTTCCATTTGTTTATATTCCCCCCCTCAGTGTATTTGCTCTCCTATATCAATCCCCCTCCCCTTTCTTTCCCCTTGCCCCTTCTTCCTTCCCATGCTTCTGTTAGTTCCCCTTTTTCCCACCCTCCCTGTCCCTCCCCCACTCACCTTTTCCACTTATGATACTTGAAAGGTAAGATAAATTTCTTAACTTACCTAAGTTTGTGTTTAAGTTAATTTCAAGCCAAGTCTGATGAGAGTAAGATTCAGGTGCTTCTCAACTCCTCCCTTCTTCCCCTCTATTACAACAGGTCTTTTGTACCTCTTCATATAATGAGATTTGCCCCCATTCAATCTGCTCCATCTTCGTGTCTCCCTATTGTCCCCCCCTTTAAAGAGGTATTGTTTTTAAATCATTATATCTGAGTCACAGAAAAGTCATGAGTGTCCATCACTTTTGGTCAAACTAATGGAATTTCAATTCTCAAAAGTTATGAGAATCTTTCTACCAGGTGGGTAAAGGATTCTTGGCTGCATTCCAAGCTCCCTTGCTCTTCAGAATATCTCATTCCAGGACCTTCAATCCCTTAATGTTGATGCAGCCAGGTCATATGTAATCATTACTCTGGCTCCTTGGTATCTAAATTGTTTCTTTCTGGCTATTTGTAGGATTTTCTCTTTAATCTGATAGTTCTAGAATCTGACCACAACATTCCTTGGTGTCTTCATTTTAGGATCTCTTTCTGGAGGGGATCGATGTATTCTTTCAATAACTACTTTGGCCTCTGGTTCCATGATAGCGGGGCAATTTTCCCTCATTAAATCCTGTAATATTAAGTCCAGACATTTTTTCTCCTCAATGTTTTCAGGAAGACCTGAATAATTCTCAGGTTGTCCCTTCCTGATCTATCAGTGGTTTTGCTGATGAAATATTTTACATTTTCTTCTCTTTTTTTTCAATTTTTTGGTTTTAATAGTCCCTTGATTTCTCATGAAGTCATTAGTTTCCACAGACTCCATTATGTTTTTAGAGAAGAATTTTCTTCATTTAGCTTTTGCAACTTCCTTTCCAATTTGTCAATTCTATTTTTGTAAGAGTTTTCCATTTGACCAATTAAGGTTTTGAGAGAATTTTTTTGAGGATCTGAAAGAATTATTCTCATTTTGTATTTGTCCAATTGTATTTTCCAAGGATTTGTTTTCTTGTTACAAGGTGTTAATTTTCTCTCCCAAATTTTCCAATTGAATTTTAAACTTCTTCCTGATTTCTTCAAGGAAGTCTTTCTGTGTTGGGAACCAGATAATATTCTTCTCAGAGTTTCTAGATCTCTTTGAGTTAGGGTCTTTTCTATTCTAGAAATTTTTCTATGGACCCTCCTTTATGATGGCCTTTCTTCATTTTCTAAGACTAGTATTGGTGAGGGGCTTTTTCTGCAGAGGCTTGATGTTGGGATCACTAGAGGCTTTACTCACTGGGTTTAGTAACTCCACGTGGGCCAGTCAGTAAGGGGTGCTGCTTGCTTTTTCTGGAGTGTCTGTGACCTTGATTTTGAGACCCTCTCCCTTGGCCTGGAGGGGGTGGTTAAAATTGCTAAATACTTTTATCTTTGAACAATGATGGGCTTTGCCCAAGAGCAAGGTAATTTCTCTCCCTATTCACAGCTGAGGGAGGTCTACTGCTCACAGCTGAGACTGGGGCAGAGGTGTGCTATAAGTGTGATTGTTCCACGAAGAGGCTTCAGCTGAAATGAAGGTATGGACTCTGAGTTCCTCCAGACCAGAGGAGGCCAGGGATAAATATATGAAACTCTTCCACACTGGAACTCAGCCTCCAACCCTGCTGGCCACTTCCAACAGTTAGCCCCTGCCTCTGCAGATCAGGCTAGTCCCACTCTCTGGCTCTCAGGCTCTCACCATGTCCTGTGCTCCCAGTGGAATCTGCCTTCTGTGCCTGGGCTCACCCATGATCCCTGGAGCTAAACCTTGAGGTAGATGTTCTTCTCTTAACTTCTCTTCCTGGGTTTTGTCAATCTGATTTCTGTTAAGAGGTTTCTTTCATATTATTTATGAGGGAAGATCAGGAGACTCTGACATAGTGCCTGTCTTCTCTTTGCCATTTTGACTAGAACACTTGTAACTCTTGAGAAGTATATTTCTCTTAGGATAGTTAAAGGGTTAAATATAGTAGAAGAGGTTTTACTTTGAGGATATAGGTATGGTTGTTTCTTCTCCTTCCATCAAAGAAGATCAAAATACCATCATTATGTTTGCGACAGATTACAATGTGACCAAACTGTGACCTATCAGACAAATATGAGCTCAGAATGCCCTATCACATAAGTAATACACAAATAATCCAGGTAAAAAAATAGGGGTATTTAGTCTAAATTTATGTATCTCACATTTCCTTTGGCTTACTTAAATTTTGTCTTGCTCATAGAGCTCAGCTCTTTTTCTATAGAGGGCATCCTGTGCTGGGTAGTCCTGTGCCATTGTCTCCCATACCTTATAATCAAAAATAGAGTTCTTAAGAGAGACCTTCAGGATGTCTCAGTACTTAGAGATACTATGACCCAGCACTTAGAGGTTCTATACTTAATTAAATCAGAAGTTACTTTGCTATATACTTTGAAGTTTGTAGTGCCCTAGGGGCAGAGGGAACCTATTTAAAAGAGTTGGCCATAAAGAGATTAGGAAGTGATCTAATCTTAATCCATACTTTACTTAACAGGTTTAAGTGCCATGTTTGGGGATCTAAAGGGTGGGAGTGTGAGAGAGAGTATACCTGATACTTTGGTTGGAGAGGGCTGTAGGGTTATGGTTGGAGTACTATAGAGATGGAGGAAAAGAGTATACTTAGAAGTTCTGGATCTGAAAACAATATGAAAAGATTTTGCTTAGTTTGATGCTTTGGCTCCAATTGGAGGAAGTATGCTTGGGTATGTGGGGTATAAGTGGTTGATGAATGATTTGGCTTTGCATGATGCTTTGGTTCATGAGGATTATATGTCCATGGAGAATACTTGCAAAAGGGATAAGGTATAAAGTGATTATAACTTGATGTGATTCATGACTCTTGAGAAGTGTATTTCTGAGGAAAGAGAAGAGGGGAGGGTACTTAGTGACTATGAGGCAATCCTCCTTATCGATCAATCAGCCTTTGATTGATAGTATTTTGATTAATAATACTTATATCAAGTCAGATAAAATGAGTATAATTTGACAAAGGGGATGTGAGTACAAGACAAGTAAAACAATGAAAACATAAAAAAAGAATAAAAGTATGCCGCTTAACTGTGGATTCAACTCTTTCCTCTCACTTACGCCCATGTAAAAACATGCTAGCCATTCAAAAAGGTATAGTGGAAAAGAACATAGTAAGAACACTTGCGTCATACAGCAATGTTCTACAGGGGTCACTTCACTACAAATGGAGAGGAAGCTTGCTTCCAAGTTACATCCTATTTATAGGCTCAAAATTCAGGCCCCAATTCATATCAGCTACTTCCTTCCACAGAAAGACTTAATCTAAAGCAGAGAAATTGAATCTGTTGAAGGAATAGCCTGTATAGGATCTCCAGAGAAACAACCAATGGAAATAGCATCTAATCTTTCGACCTCAAGATGCAAGAAGAGAAACTAGGATGTTTTCTAGTGTATCAAGTTCTGAACTAGATAATGACTTTGATAATAGATAGAAAGGGAAGTGAAATGTGAGTATAGATGATACCTGTGCTGGTTTGAAGTCAGCTCATATCTCCTTCTGGTGTAAATTTCTTGCCATTATAAATCAGCCTTGAGAGTATTAGAAAGAGGAACTCATAACACAAGAAAAGAAATGCTAGACTATCATCCTGAGTTTTACACCAATTTCATTAGCCTCTGTAAGAATTAGATCATGGTAACTCAATATATTCCAAGTTATTTAGATGGAATTCTTGTACATATTCAAACATTCAAGTAATTTGATAACAGATATTAACAGAGACCTTGATAATCTAGGGGTACCTACTTGCTGAGAGCTCAATGAGGGATAATTGCCCATTGATAATTTGCATTATTAGATAGAGTATTGGACTTGGAGTCAGAAAAACCTGAGTTCAGATCCTGCCTCAGATACTTATAAGCTTTGTGACCAAGTCATTTAACCTCTGTTTGCCTGTTTCTGTAAAATGAAGATAGTAGGAACTAATTCATAATGTTATTGTGAAGATCAAGTGAGATAATACATGTAAAACATTTGCAAACCATGAAGTTCTATATAAATGTAATCATTAATAGAAAAACACTTTGTAACTATGCCACATAATTGAACTGTGAATACTCTTTAACCTAGATATATTACTACTAGGTCTATAAACAAACAATACCAAAGAAAAGAAAAATGGGCCCATATTTACAAAAATATTAATTATACTTCTTTTTATGGTGGCAAAGAATTGGAAAGAGGGGATAACTATTAATTAGGGAATAGCTGAATAAGTCATAGTATATGACTGTGATGAAAACTATTGTACTCTAAGAAATGACAAAGGGTATGGTTTCAGAAAAACTGGAAAGCACGAAGTGAGTAATAAAGTAAGCAGAACTAAGAGACCTGCAAAGAAAATCAACTGTGTAAACTTAGCTCTCATTAACTCAATTACCTAGCATAGTTCCAAAGGACTCATGATGAAAAATTCTATCCACCTCCAGTTAGAGAACTGATTGAAGTATATTTTTCTCTTTCCATTTTTTTTTCAAAAATTGCCTAATGAAGGAATTTGTTTTGCATGATTTTACATTAGTAACAGGCTTTTTTGGTATTTTTTGCCTCCTCAGTGAATAGGAGAATTGTTGAGGGAGGAAGAAAAGGAGAAAATCTAGAACTAAAATAAAATAAAATTGAATAAAAATCCAAAAATGTTAGGTATGAATGTTATAAAATTATAGTCCAAGGAGAAAGTGAAAAAAAAGTGATGGAAAACAAAAGTTAACCAAAGAAGATAATCCTACAAACTTTTTTACTTCCCATGAGCTCAAATGTTTTCCCAATATTATAAGATAGACCAAAACAATCTATTTCTCAGTTAATTTGGGGGAAGGAAACTTTTTCTAAAAAGTTTTCTTGGAGACCCATAATTTTTCCATTCTACCACAATCATTAGCTGAATTTTATCTGGTGGTAAATTTGTTTGAATTGCTCTTTATTTTTCAGTTGTTAAATGTTGTTATTATGGATCATATTTTCTGCTCATATATTCTATTTGTATAGCTCCTCCTCTGGAGTGTCTCCCCACCTCTGTGCTTATAGATTATTGAAGTTGGATCCACATGGATTGAGAAATACTACTACTTTAAGTTTAAGAGTACCCTATGGGTGTATACTCTAAAATACATCTCAGAAATCCCCTCTGTACAGTAAAACAGTATATCCAATAACCTCAAAGTAATAACTCCTACTAAGAATGGTATGGTAAGATAAGCAGCTACACTATATTCTCCTCATAAAGACTGAAATTTATTCTTCCAAAATTACATAAAGAATTCATGGGAAGAGAGGAAGCTAGGCAGAGCACCTGCTCTGGAATCAGGAGGATCTGAGTTCAAATTTGACTTCAGACACTTAATAATTACCTAGCTGTGTGACCTTAGGCAAATCACCTAACCCCACTGCCTTGACAAAAAAAATAATTCATGGAAAGGATGGATAAAAATGGAATTGAGGCATACACATAGGGGAACACTTACAGTCAAAGAAATTTGCATCTCAGGTAGTGTCTGAACCTCAAAGTTCTAATGGCATCCTCAAGCTGCTATCCCTGAAGGAAGTATCTCTGATGAGCATGTTACTCAATGACTTAGTTCCTTCAGTCAATTATTTTTCAGTTTAACTCTATACTACCAGGGCTAATTCTCTCTCGAGTCCATAGTCAGTTCTATTCCCTTTTGCCAAAAGTTTGCCAAAACATTCCTTAACAGCTTCCAGCTTTAAATGTTGTTTTTCTATTTGTCTGTATAGAGAACATATGTCTCTGCTCCATATTTAATACAGTATTTTCTACTGAATGAATAGCTCTGTTAACTTAGACTAAGTGGAGTAGAAGGTGAAATTCTTTCACCCCATACCTTGCCGCTCTCTCATGTAAATGTAGAGGTTATATTTTACAAAACCCTCTTGGACTTTAAAGGATTATAGATCTGGCAAGCTAATGTATATGTGTGACTGAGGCTGGGGGAAAGGAGGAAGGAATGGAAGAGGAGAGTCTGTTAAGGAGCACAAAAGGTGTAACTGATCTCTTCCCAATGTCCAAGCTTCCTTTGCAATTCAGTCAGAAATTTGGACTCAGACATTTTTTAGAGGGGTGACCCTGAGGAAGTCACTTAACTTGTTTCCTCAATTATAAAATTAAAATTAAATTGGTTCCTATTACATGGGGCATGATGTGAAAATCAAAGAAATTATATTTTAATGCCCTTAGGACAGTATCTGGTACATAGTATATAACAAATACTCATTCCCTCCCTTTTCCCCCCTTGGAGCAAATGTTAGAAAAGAGAGATAAAGTGGATTTATGTTAATTTAAAAATTAATTCTAAAAACAATGTACTCTACCCCTCCACCCCTAAACAATATCTATATCTATCTAGATACAGATCTCTCTCTCTCTCTCTGTCTGTCTCTCTCTCTCTCACCATCTATATCTATCTACCTTTACATATAGATATGTAGATATATCAATATATCTATGTATTTCTATCTCTAAATCTATAGCTATATCTCTATCTCTATTTCTAAATCTATATCTACATCTATATCTACATATATCTCTATATAGCTCTATCTCTATCTCCATCTCCATCTCCATCTCTATATCTCTATCTCTGTCTATAGCTCTATCTCTATCTACATCTACATCTACATCTACACCTACACCTACACCTACACCTATACCTACATCTACATCTATATCTATATCTATATCTATATCTATATCTATATCTATATCTATATCTATATCTATATCTATATCTATATCTATATCTAATCTATCTATAGCTGTATGTATTTCAACCAGCAAATGATCACAGCCCAGAAAGCACATGTGAGCCAATCCAGCTGTCTTGACTTAGGGTAGGGAAAGAGAGAGAGTATTCTGAGATGAAACATGCCTCTGTATTTTGGAATATACAGACTTCAATTCAAGAAGAAAATTGTATAGACACTGGATTTGGTGATGAGATAGTCTAAGAAGTTATGTAGAGTTCCTTTAAACAAACTTGCATTTTCCTGTAAGCCCATTATTAATATTTCTGCATATTGTCCTGGTACATAAACTATACTGTTGAGCCCTGGAATGCACAGTGTAAGGGGAGAAGAAAAAGATACAAACATAAACAAAAGGAAGGACAGTTTCTGCCATCAAGAAGATTGCATTCTACTGGAGGAAGATACCACATGAAAGGAAGTTGAAAAGTAGAAGGGCAATAAAGCAAACTAGGTATCTCTGATGGAGGGGAATTAATTGCATGGCTAACCTTGGCCCATTCCCAGCATGAAGGGAATTAGATATTGAACCTTAGAATTGGGTAGTACAAAACAATGAAAGAAAAAAGGAAAAGAAAGATAGGTAATAGAGTTGACTTTTGTTGTTTTTCCAATTGTTTTCTTGACCATGTGATTCCTTGAGACTGACTGCATTTGGGGTTTTCTTGGCAAAGATACTTCAATGGTTTGCCATTGCCTTCTCCAGCTCATTTGATACAGATGAGGAATTTTCCAGGGTGACAAAGCTAGCAAGTGTCTAAGGTCAGATTTGAACTCAGGAAGATGAATTTTCTTGATTTCAAACCTTGAATTCTACTAAATCCCCTAAGATTAGGGATGTCTAAATTAAGGAGTCATGGAATTCAAAAGATTCAGTACTTTGAGTAAATGGTTAAAACTCAGAAAGGTCTAAAAATGGTAACTGAAAAAAGTCTGTGTACAAAGCACAAGCTCCTTGGACTAGTTTCAGGGAGAAACTGCTGCTCCATGAATCTAATATGTCAAAAGAAGACCTAAGACAAATTTTTATGTATCACATAAAATTGACTTCCTGATGACTTTTCTTTCCCTTTCCCTCTTGAAGTTATCAGAGATCAATGATTTCCTAACTGACCCATCTGTAATCTTCTAATGAAAGACTAGTCTCAGGCAATTGCTCATAGTTTTTTACCTTCTTCCCTGTTTACATAGTGACAAACTACTTTTGTACAGCCTACTTCACTTTCCACCTAAGTGCAAATTGCTTCTGAATACATCTTCCACTTCCAATAAACCCTTGAAACTTACTCTTCCACTCTTTCTCTTCACTTATCATCCAGTCTTTTATAACATGATTCCCTGAAAATCATTTTGAAGAAAGTGGTCCTTCATACAAGCAGTCAATGCTGGTGCTCTCGGACACAATAATGAGAATACTTTGTTCTATTTCAAAATGCTCTCTATTTTTTCCTAGTGTAAATACTGTGATTGTCTATACCTTTTCTTCTTAAGTTTATTGTGCGATACAATCTTTTACTTTCAGGTTTTACAATTAGCGAAACTATTTTAGGAAAAAATATGCAAAGAAAAATAAATATTCAACATCAGGAAGCAAATTTTAAATTTTTTTTCATCAATCTTTTTTAATATGTATCTGGTACACCATATATAAGAATTTTCAAATTTCAAGATATTTGGGTTCCACATGACCTAAATTTAATTTTCACCCCTAATACCTTGTTTAAGTTCAGAACCTAAACTTTTTGAGTGGGCTAGATACATGACAATACACTTTACTTTCATCTCATTTTGAGCACAGGTTCACAGTGGTTATAAGGAAGATTAATGTTCTTTCTTTTTAGATCCCAAGTTCAAACCAAACATACTGCAGGAGTGACTACCATCTTTTTGGAAGTCTGAGTAAAAACTTTAGGGATAGATACCCAATATTCTCACCACAAGTAACCTATTTTGTAGGTAAAAAGTAGTAGGCTAGCTTAAAAAATATCCCCTAAAACTCTCTTCTTCTCAAATAATGCCCTTACAAGACTATAATACTACAAATTCTTCTGCAGAGATTTGATCTGTATGCATTAAAGATATTCATTCTTCAAGAGTGATAATATGAAAAATATTGTTGCAGGAGTCCTTGATCTTTCTCATGGATTCAGAATCTTAAATTTAATCTGAGTGCCATTAGAATTATGTCCTTTGTAGCATGAATTCAGATGACACAGTAGATAGAGCTCCAGTCCTGGAGTCAGAAAGATCTAAGTTCAAATCTTGCCTCAGACATTTACTAACTTTCTAAACCTTGATAGCCATTTAACCATGACCTGGAAAAGAAAATGGCAAAATACTTCAGTATTTTTTTCCCAAAAAATCCCTAAGGGAGTCGTGAAAAAATGACGGAACAACACAAATTTCTTGTATATATTAAAAACCACCAAAGGTCACAGCTCACCATTTACATGATTCTACTCCCAATAAGAATCAGACATTAAAGAATCCCTGACTCACCCTCATGAGTATAACAGTAGTACCTTGGAAAAGTACCAAGGTCTCTCTGATTTTACTCTGTTAATTCTTCCTCCATTTGAATGATTACTGCTCATATCATTAGAGTAAAAGATGAATAGTTTGGATTTATTTGATCAGAATAGCTCTTGAGTCTCTCTATTCCACTGGGAATTTTCCCCTTCCTCCTTGATCCTGCTGTATTTGATATTTTAGTAGGAGATTTGAGCCTTTGATATTTGAGCAGGATTTAATGGAGTCCATTACAAGCAGTCAACCATGATTCTGAGCATAATTTTTACTCAAAGTCACATAATCAAAATAAAATACAATAAATTTACAACTATTTATGCACAGACACATAGTCAGTTCACTCAATACCTAGATGGTCTATAATCAATCTATAGGCAATCCAAACCAAGATATTTAAATGAAAGACAATTTACTGGGGCAGCTAGGTGGCATAGTGGATAAAGCACCAGCCTTGGAGTCAGGAGTACCTGGGTTCAAATCTGGTCTCAGACACTTAAAGACCTAGCTGTGTGGCCTTGGGCAAGCCACTTAACCCCACTTGCCTTGCAACAACCTAAAAAAAAAGACAATTTGCTTCCTCACTCCAAGAGTAAGCAAATGAAATCTAAGCTGTAAAGCATTACTCCCAAATATATTCTACCCCTGCCATCCATGACAGTCCTGTTAGTTGAGAGACTCAGAGATTGGGAGAGTGACTCTTCTGAATGATATACCAGATTTGAACTTGGGAGAAACTCTAAAACAAACCCTCTGGCTGCTCATTGTCTTGTCAGGTTCTATATTGAGGGCCACCTCCAGTCTCTCATATGATCTGACTCTTGCCTAAAAACACTACAGTCAACTAATAGAAAATTAATCTTTGATAATCATCATGACTTATTTTTCTATTATTCATGTATTGACCAAGGACTACCACTCCTTTCTCGGTCACTTAAGCTCTCTTCAGAATTTGTCTTCCTCAGTCTTTTCTTCTTTCATAATCACAGCAAGAAGTTTGTGCATGTAGAGGTAGAGAGGGAATGGATTAATGGAACTTATTTTGTCTTTAATCAGATCCAATTTTTCTTAATTTTAAATGTCATTTCAATTTTCTCATAGAATATATTAGATACTAAAGTGGTTAAGTCCAAATTCAATATAGGTTCATGTAAAAATGCTGACAGATCTGTTACATTTCATTTCTTTTTGTTGTCCCAGTTTCATTTAAAAATTTATCTTATTTGAATAACTTGGGTCTCATGCCAAGCCTTGTTTAGATTCAATGTCCTCGATCCTCCTTTAAGTTGTTTGGTGTTGATTCTTAAGATTTCTCATCTTCCTCTGTTATGTTTCAGAAATAGGGTTCTTTAAATTGATGTTTCCCAGGGCTATCAAGTCTTGTCATTTGACAAAGAGGTCAAGTAAATTCTTTCTGAGGAAGATTATTGACTTATTCATTGTTAAGGTATTATTTTATATATCAGTTAAACTACCCTAGTGATGATAAGATAAAGTTTTGTTAATTTCCCATTTTTCAGAGCCAACCAAAGAGGTCTTAGCAACTCATATATCTTCATTGTTGTAAAATTTTTATAGGAACGGACTGTGCATTACTAAGAATATCCTTGGTAAAAACATTTTAATATCCCTAGATTCTTTTTATTTTTTTGATTTTTTAAAATCACTTTTATTTCTAAATATAAAATTCTTGCCTCTTATACCCAGAAAGCTATCCCCCCTTCAAAGAGTAAAAAAGAAATGTAATCAACAGTTCAGCAGAACTATCCAACCTATCATCTACATCTGACAGTAAATGAAATATTCTGCACCAATAGTCTGCCATGTCTGCAAAAAAAAAAAGGAAAGGGAGTGCATTAAAAGAAAGGAAATGTATTTCCTAATCTCTACATTAGGACCAAAACTGATCATTATGATTATATAGCACTACTCTTTCCATTTACATTTTTATACTCATTTTATATAGTTTTCCCAATTTTGCTTACTTCACTTTTCATCATTTCACATTTTTTGTGCTTCTTGTCAGTAATCATCATTAAATGTTAATAGCATAATAATAATAATATTCTACTACATTAATTGAGCCATTCGCCATTCAATAAGTTATTTTTTAAAATTTTTGTTTCAATTTTTACTGCATTTATTTGGAAGCATGTAGAAACTTCTTAACTTCAAACTCCTCTATCTTTAAAACTTGAGATATAGATCCCTGCATCAAATACTTTCTTGTATAATTCTAAATTGCTTTCCAAAATGATCAAATGAATTCAGAGTTTCATCAACATTCTTTCAGTCAATCAGTCAATAAGTATTTATTAAGCACATACCAATTCCCAATTGATGGGAACACAAATAAAAGCAAAAAATGGCAAAACTTGGAAAGTTTGATACTTGCTGGGTTAGAGATAGTGAAGGTAGAGGATTACACTTATATTATATGGATGGGTAACTTGGAAAACTGTAGTACTCTAAACAGTGATAGAGAAGTTAGGAAGGAGGAAAGGTTTTTTGGATATGTTGACATTTGTTGACATTTGTTGACATTTGTTGGATATGGACATCCAATTTGAAATGGCCAATAGGTATTTGAAGATGTGAGTTCAGAGATTCAGAAAGTGGTTAGAACTGGAGGAGTAAAAATCATTAGTATAGAAGTGATAATTGAATCCATAGACACTAGTAAGGCTACCAAGTGAAATAGTACAGAGAGAGAAAAATAGAAGGCTCAGTACAGAGCCTTGAGGTATCTCACCATTAATGGGTGTGACATGAATATAGATTCTACAAAGAACTCTAGGAAAAAGTGGTGGGACAGATAGTGGAGAGTAAGAAAAGAGTAATGACACAAAAACCTATTTAGAAGAGATTATTAAGAAGAGACTGTTTGATAGTGTTAAAAGCTTCATAGAAGTCTAGAATGGTAAGAATTGCCAAAAGGCCACTAGTTTTAGTAATTATAGATCATTGATAACTTTGGAGAGAAGAGTTTGAATTGAATGATGAGATCAGAAAGCAAATTATATAAAGTTAAGAAGAGAAAGAGAGGAAAAGAAGTAGAAGGCAGTTTCACCAGTTTAGCCACAAAAGGAAAGAGAGCCATAAGATGATAGCTAATAGGGGATGAATGGATCAAGTGAGTTTTTTTTTTGAGAAAAGGGAGGCATGGTTAAATTTGTAAGTAGTAGGGAAGCAGATAGCAGAAAGGATGGGGAAGATAGAAGATAAATGAGAGAATGGGGACGATATAGGAAGCAATCTCCTGGAGAAGGAAGGAGGGAATGGGATCACGTGTGTATGTATTATTGGTTTTATATATTTGTGTTGATTCCCTATATATCTTGAATATCAATTATATTTGATGCAAAAATATTTTTCTCAGTTGATGGTTTCTCTTCTTATTCAACTTTCATTGATTTTGTTGGTTCAAAACTTTTGACTTAATACAACTGTAATTATTTTTGGAGATGATTTTTCTATAGTGAACCATAGCTTAAGTCACATAATCTTATAGAGAACCATTCTCCACTTAATGAATTTTAAAGTACTGTTTTTAAAAGGTTAGAGCATATATATATATATATATATATATATATATATATATGTAAAGAGAAATAGTAGAAGGATGTATTGGAAATAGATGTATTCAGAATGAATTTACACATAAGCAAAAAATCTAGTAAACTATACAAGAGTGGCTTGGCACTATGTAAACATAACAGAAGGAAATAAATTCCTATCATCTATTTTGGAAACTAGTGTCTTATAAAAATAGATTACAACTATGGAATTTTTGATGTGATAACTTTAGAAGGAAAACTTAAAATCCAAACTGTCAGAAAGCTTATATAAAGAAAATTAGGGGAAATCCTTCCATAGGACTTGCTGGTCCATGGTAACTTCCTAAATCATCATCTGTTCCATGAAATTTATCTGGGAACTAGACTCTATATCTGTGCCTCCTAGTTCAAGACTTTATCCTACAACCCAGGAATGGTCCCTATTTCCACCAGTACCAATCAACTAGCTGCCCCAAATTGCCAATATGTGGAAGACTCTCAGGAATAATAATGACCCTCAAATCATCAATGCTGCTTCCAGTATTTGGATAGGAAATCAATCTCTTTCCAATGGTCAAAAAGGTGACATTGAGTACCATTTGCAGGTGTGACTTGATAAAGATTTCCCAAAGGAGATTAAGAAAGAATTGTCAAATAGGTAAGAGGAGCACCAGGAAAGAGTATTTCCATGTAAACAAAATTGTCCAACAAACTCACCTAACCAAAGTAACAAGGCACTCCAAGTCTTCTACCCAATTCTTAATCCAGTATTTTTTTGGCTCATCTCTGTAATAGTTTCCCTAATCCTTTAGCTAAAAGTTGTTGCTCCTCTCTACAATTTTCCTAGAGCACTCTATCTAGATGGGCATATTACTCCTATGGCATTTGATTTTGTATCATGCTTACTTATGTCATTTTTGTGCTCCCAGTTAGACTGCCACAATAATAATAATAATAATTATTATTATTATTATTATTATTATTATTCAGTTCTTTGAAATTTGCGAAGGGTCTTTATATATATATTAGCTCATTCTATCCTCAGAAGAGTCTCTGAGGTAGGAACTCTACAAAGTATCATGTCTATTTTTGGAAATGAGAACCCTGAGGCTCAGAGAGATTAAATGACTTGCCATGATAACTCATTTATGAAGTGTCAAAAGTAAGATTTGAATCCAGGTCATTTCAAGTTCTCTGTTAACCACTGTAACACGTTGGCAGACTCCTTGATTACAAAGACAACATTATTTTTTGTTGTTTCCAGCACCTAACTCAGAGACCATCCTTCTGAAAACATACAATAAATATTTGTTATATTGAAAGAGAAGGTAAAAAGGATTGGACATTCTAAATTTGAGGAAGTTTTGGAAATCTTGAAAATTTTTCTTTATTTAGAGCTTTCTTTAGAAACACCAACAAACAAGGAATATTTCTAGTGCAGGGAACTAAACCTCCTGATTATTCTTTTAAACCAAAAAGATGCTCCCTAGATGCTATGACAACTGCTAGGTTTTCTTATCTATTTTTCATGTGCCTGTCTTGTCTACCCCTATTAAATTCTAAATTCCTAAAGGGCTGGGCCTATTTCCATTGCAACTAACTAGAGAATAGAATAGACACTCATTAAATGTTGACTGATTGTACCACTGGCACTGGACAAATCCAAAACAAAAATAATTGGCAGCTGCAAAACAGAATTAAGAAAGTAGATTAAATGGGGGCTAGGATCCTTCTTCTATCAGTTCAGGAAATAAAAGAAAATCCCATCCTCCGAGGAGGGAAGAATCACCTTCCAAATGCCAGGGAGTATTCTGTTTCTCTTGTTATAGATAAAGAAAGAAAAGTTTTCATGCTTTCTTTTTCAGAATTATCTTACCATAGCCAGTAAGTGCTATATTGACCTGGTTAGAACTTGGCCAAATTTAGATGGAATAGTTGGATCTGAAAGTTGCTAAATATTTGATGTTTTTGTCTCTCAATTTCAAAGGCAGGCTCTTCACATGGAATCTTTCAGAGACCTTCCCAGGCTTCCTTGCAGCAGTCAATGTGACTCCTTCAGTGGGTTTTAGGTCCTTTGGAGAAATCTTGCCATTACTGAAGAGAGACAGGGGAAGCTGTGGTCAAGTATAATTAATTATCTTTAAAGAGAGCAGGAATGATATTTCTTCTATTTTTACATCTTGCACACTGAGGGAGATTAAAATTATTAATACTATGTAGTCTTATTTAAATAGTTATGTGCCCATTTATATTTTGAAATAGAAATGGTTCTGAACTTGGGATCAGGATGATCAGGATTCAAATCCTGTCTCTGACATCTGATAGTGGTTTCTTCATCTGTAAAATGGGGAGAACAATATCTATACTACTTACCTCACAAGGCTGCCAAATGTAAAGCACTTTGTAGAATTTAAAGTCCTGTGTTAAAATTAGCTGTCAATACTAGTACCCATTTACTTATTGGAAGAATTAAACAACTGTAATGGTGGGAATTTTAGTCTATTAATATGCCCCTGCCCACACAAAGTGAGAGACAGTTAACAGAGACATTGTTATTAATTTTAAAAAAATTTGTAAGAACTAATTCCTTTTTATTAAGTATGAATTTTTTTTTACAATTGAATTGGAAGGGAAGCTTTTTACTGATTAGCTAAAGATTAGCCATGCCTCTGAAGGCCTTTAAAAAATTTACTTAAAGGTCATACAAACTAGTAGACCCTTGATATAGTCCTAGGCAGGGAGTAGAGCATGACTCCTGTTCCTCTACCAGAAGGCAGCAACTTGACCGGGACCAGGTAGATTGTATGGAGAGAGAGAGAGAGACAGAGAGAGAGAGAGAGACAGAGAGAGACAGAGAGACAGAGAGACAGAGAGAGACAGAGAGAAAAGAAGATTTTGTCTTTACCTTCCCCACTGCCAGTCATGAGAGCTTGCAATGGAGCTACATGCTCAACAGACAACACCCTATTCAGCAGGATGGAAAGACAAACATTCCCCATAGAGACACGTGAACAAAGGGACATCATTCAAGGCAGCAAGCTGTTTAAAGGATCATGACTCAAAGTAACAGAGAACCAACTATTGATTCAAGAGAAAATTAGCCCTGGCAGTTGAGATCTGAACTTTGAAGAAGAGTAAACCTATGGAGCTCAACTGAGTGGTCTGCCTGGCAATCACTGTACCCATCTGAAAACATACAGGAGAAAGGGCTTCAAGGATGAGTAATATAGGAATCATGAATCTTCCCACATGCATTTCTTACATGGGTTACTTACAAGTGGGAGGCAGTTAGGTGGTTCAGTGGGGAGAGTGCCAGCCCTGAAGTCAGGAGGACCAGAGTTCAAATCCCAACTCAGACCCTTTCAGCTGTGTGACCTTGGGCAAATCACTTAATCCTGATTTCCTTGTATCGAGGGCCATGTCCAATTGTCCTGATTTATATCTGACTACTGGATCCAGATGATTCTGGAGGAGAAAGTGAGACTGATTACTTAGCACAGTAATACATCATAAATTTATTTCACATGCATGTCATGGTATCATGTCCTGGAAGTCATGGTTTTCCTCAAGAATGAGGAATAAGGGAGCGGCTAGGTGGCACAGTGGATAGAACACTAACCCTGGAGTCAGGAGGACCTGAGTTCAAATACGACCTCAGACACTTAATAATTACCTAGCTGTGTGGCCTTGGCAAGCCACTTAACCCCATTGCCTTGCAAAAACCTAAAAAATGAGGAATAAAAATCATCATCCTTACTAGGAGTACAGTCTAAATTTAGAACCACTCTTTCCACTGATGTTGCATGTATCAGTAGCATGGTGCCTCCCAGGTTTTTGATGGTGAGGTAACATTTTATAGGTATTCTTTTTTAATGAGCTATCTTTTTTCTTGAGCCAGGGCAAAGGACCATTCCCAAGCATTGCTTTCCCCATGTATTCATCAGTCCAGAAGGTCAGGGAAGTTCCCCTGATTATTCCCATTATATGTATATCATACATGATTTGAATTCTCTCTTCCCTATTATACCCCGCCTTAATTTCCACAGAAAATTCTGATGAGATGCCCAGTTCAGCTCTTCCAAGTGACAGAACTAGAGATGACATAAGTTTACATTTGAGGAAGGAACCATATTTGTGACTTCATTCCCAAAGGGAACTTCAGTGAAGAAATTCCCTCTACCAATGTAAGTCTGTTTGCTCTGCAATTTACTTAGCAGAATTACATTGAGGGCTTTTAATGGTTTTCCCAGGTTTATTCAATCAATAAGTAGGTATTTATTGAGCTCTTATTGCTTGCCAAACATTCTACAAGCACTCCAGGGGTACAAAAAAATACAACAACATTCCCTGTCTTCAAGGATCCCACTTTCTAATGGGGAGACAGCTATAATTGTATATATGATTCATGCAGGGTAGTTACAAAGTTGCTTTTGAGATGTGATTTGAAGGAAGCCAGGGATCCTAAGGGACAGAAGTGAAGAAAGAAAACCATCCAGGAAAGATAGTCAGTACAAATACAGAGAGAGGAGATGGACTATGATATATCAGGAATAGCAAGTAGGTCAAAGTGGCTGAGTCTGAGTCAGAGAATGGCCTTGATGCCTGGTCTTTCTGACTCCAAGGCCAGCTCGCTATTCATCATACCATAGTTTGCTTGTCTATGCATAGCACTAATGTTAGGAAATTTCAAACATCTAAGGATTCTACTTTAGGAGGTATTGTGAAAAGAACCCAGAACTTGGACTCAGAAGACATTGATCTTTATGCTGATTCAAAAACATATTTGAGCTCTGATTTAAATTATTGGTTCTAGTAGGGGCACCAGTCATTTTTGTATCAGAAAGTAGATGAATTTGATAGCATAGTCACTAGAAACAACTCTCACAAAATGGAAGTCATCATATTTAAAGTATTAATGAATTTTACTAAATACTAGTGATAATATAGGAATTTAGGATTTAGAATGAGAAAGCATTCCACCCCTTCATTTTACAGAAAAGGAAACTGAGGCAAGTTAAGAAACTTGCTGAATTAGCATAAAGATCAAAATCTTCCTACTCCAAGTCCTGGTTTCTTATCATACTACCTACTTTTCCTTCTGCAGCAAGATTCTCATTTGGCCTGAGAAATCACTCTTCTTCTTGTGGAATTTAGAATTATAGAAGTTTGTAGTGACACTGAACTGCACTAGCTGTCATTTCTCTCTATGTACTTTTATATTCAGGAGGGAACAAAGGATAAAAAGGGAATGTCAAACCTTCTTAGCAGACAAAGAAACAAAAATTGGAGTTCTCTTCATAAATCATTCAATGTAATAAGCTTTTATTAATCACCTAATCTGTCCAAAACTCTGTGGTACATACCAGAGATAAAAATAAGGAAAAGAATATGGAATTTTGCTAATTACTTCATTTTACAATATAAGGAAAGACTTCCTAATCATTACAAGCTTCCAAATCTTTACAAGCTATCCTAAAATGTAAATGGGGATCAAAGATTGGGTGATCACCTGTCAGGAATAGTGAACATTTGAAAGTTTGAATTATTTTACATATATAGATAAATATATATGTATATACATATATATTATGTACATAAATACACACCTATATATTATTATAATTATCTTAATCATTTGAAGATTTGATTGATTATTTCTAAGATACTTTTAACTTTAAATTATCTGATTACAGTGATTGATTTAACTAATGCAATTTGATCTATTTAGATTTTTCACTATACCAGCCTCAAAACTTTTTGATTCCACATTGCCAAAGAGAGGGAAAAATTTATTATAGGAAAAAGTTTGATAAAGTGGAGAGTCTTTAAAAGAGCACAAACAGGACAGTGAAGGCTTTGGGAACATTGTGCTATATTGATTTAAGAAATTGGGGATATTTAGGCTGAAGAAGAGAAGATTCAGGAGAAATATAAAAGTCATATTCAACTTTTTATAAGATTGTCCTTTAGAATAGGAAGCAGACTTACACAATTATCTGATTCTATTCATTGATGAAGGCCACAGGCTAGCAATTCCATATTCTCCATAAGAAATCTTCATTTAATCCAACACCAATAAAAGGTTATGGGCCACAATTCCAGGCTCTCTTTGGTTCTCAGAAAGCAAGTCACCTCTATACCCTTCATCCTCCCCTTTCTGAGGGATGGTGTTCATCTTGTTAATCTAAGCTTTTGATTCATATGGATATTAGTCCCATTGCTATTGATCTCACCTTCTTTGTCCTGATTTATATCTGACTATTGGATCCAGATGATTCTGGAGGAGAAAGTGAGACTGATTACTTAGCACAGATCCATCATAAATCCAATACACATTCATGTAATGGTATCATCTCCTGGAAGTCATGGTTTTCATGTTTTCTCTGCTTTCTTTTGTTCCCTGTTCTACATCAATGGACTTTAATCATGAGAATAACACAACAGAATTATGTATATATATATATATATATATATATATATATATATATATATATATATATATACATTCCTGGATTGATTATAGAGACCAACATCTATTACCATAGAAGGAAAAAAAGAATGCATTCAAATATATTAAATGAGTCCTGCACAGATTACCCATAAATGAATTCTTCTAGATGTCAATTTGCTTTAACTAGTCTATGGCCATATACCAAAACCAAAAATTCCCAGACAGGGTTCAAGTGCTTAGCATCAAAGCTCACTGTCAGTCATTAGCACCAAGAACTCTCATGAGTTATGATGCTTCAGTTTAGAAAGTCCTTCCAATACTGGAGTTATATATGAGCTTTTCCATTCATAATTTCCCAGAGGGAAAGTTAGGATGACATGTAAAGGAAGAGTCTTGAAGGAACAGTGGTAAATGAGTAGACATTATGTGATTGGTTCCAGATGGATAATGGGATGCTCTCTGATTGACTGCAGAGGTATCAAAGGCTTAGTCATTTTCTGCCAATTCCACATGGCTTCATTTATTGTCATTTATTTATGGTATCTGATAAAAGAATATGTTGTAAAGGGAAAAGTCTTAGAGTTTTCTTTCCTCCTAGACCATATGGCCTCAAGAAATGGGTTATTATTATCCTTGGTTTTCATATTTATTTTTTTTTTCCATTTTAGGTGAAGAGAAGGGAACTTCCTACCTTATGAGTTTGGCAGGTTCAGAGAGGAGCATGACATCATTGTATTTAGGAGTCTGATTTCCAGAATCAATAGCCTGAGGAACAAAGAGAGACCTTTACAAGTAACTTTCTGGATCCAGGTCAGTGAAAGCTAAGATAAGCCAAATATATATATGAAACTATTGGGACCAATGTTACATAGGAACTGACCTAAGTTGAGCCTATTCAGCCCAGGAGTCCAAGGGGGTATGAGGAGAAATGCCTTTAAGATGTTGGGGAAAAGTAATTTTGTTGCTATAATACTGAAATATATATCCTTTTATAAATAGATAAATATAAATACATATATTATAAATAAATAACATTTGGAGGTGACTAGTTGACAAAGTGGATAGAGATCCAGAACTGGCATGAGTTCAAATTTGGCCTCAGATACTAGTTGCATAATCCTGGGAAAGTCATTTGTCTTAGTTTGCATCAGTTTCCTCATCTGCAAAATGAGCTGGAGAAAACAGCAAACCACTTCATTATCTCTACCAATAAAATCCCAAATAGAGTCATGAAAAGGCAAACACAACTGAAGCAAATGAACAACAAAGTAACAAGTAATTGGCAGTGGACAGACTGAAAGGGGATACTACATGCTATACACATTTGGAATTTTTCAATATTGGGAGATATAATTTATCTGGGTCAGCTTACTCAAACTCATTTAGAAAAGTGGATATCCTCTTACTATTTTCTCAAGCAGATTTGAATGATCTCTTAAGGATTTTTATTTTTTATCTCACATTTTTCATATGAATATATTCTCCTTGATAGAAAAAAGAAAGATCAAAATAAATATTGAATAACTCTGCTTGATATCTATCATCTTCTAAAATCCAGAACCATAGTTCTTAATTTTTGTGCATCCATGAAAAGCAGCACCTAAAGGAGTCCTCATCTGTAAGGGTACCAATACCCCAAGGAGGAGAATATATAGACACAATGTTACTGTTAACAATACTGTTGTTCCCTAAAAAGAAATTCCTAATTGCCTGCTGATGTTATAACTACTGTGTTAAATTTTGTTGTTTCTGTCTGCTGAAGTCTGTCAACAAGCATTATCAAGTTTTTAATTTGAGCCAGAGACTATACTGAAGGACTCCAACTTTCAGTAGCCTCTAAATTGAACACCTTGAGACAAAGTCATGATTTCTGTCTCTGATTATGATCCCCAAAAATTCCTTTAAGTTACTTCCCTTAGTACTTCATATAGCTTCAGGAATTTTTTATCTATGCTCTCCTTTAGACTCTTATAGAATTGTCCTACCATTTTGCATTCATTTTCAGTTATCAGTTCATAATGAACTAGAATGTCTCTTATGAATTTGGAAATGATCAGGGTGGTAAGTTAAAAATATTCCATTTTTTTCAATGGAAACAATTGACTATATTTGCTGCTTGTTATATCGTTCATACTACAATGTCCTCCTCTCTACCCTTCCCTATCCAAGCTAAAGAAAGAACTTGCTAGTATTTACTTCCTATTGGGCTGAGACTACACTTCAATCTAGTAGGTTTTACACACCTAGCTGATTAAGGTTTTGGTCAAGAATTAAATTCTACCAATAGACTAAAACAAGGAGACCCAGAAGTTAGATAGGACCAAGAATTACGAAGGAAATCCTGATTAAACAGCAGAATTCTATCGGAAGGAAGAAAAAATGTGATTTCTGTAGATCCATGTGAGAAAATGTTGACTTATGCATATTAAAGATAGGTAAGCTTTAATAAGGTTTTAGTAAATATTTTTTGGCTGTAATTGAGAATTAGTGTGGTATAGTGAATAGAGTGGTGATTATACTGTGAAGAAAATTTGGGTTCAAATTACTTGACCGGGTTGGGACCCAGTTTCTTCATCTGTAAATGAAGGCAATGATGCCTACACTACCTATCTCACAGAATTGTTGTGAATTAATGTATACAAAGCTCTTTGTAAACCTTAAAGTGTTATGACAGTTTATTATTATTGATATTATCATTACATTTGGAATTTATTTATGAATGTAACCTATTCCCTCACAAACAAACCCTGATAATGCAAATTTGAATTCTAGATTGTTTATAATAGAGGAGAGAAGGGAATAAGGGAAGTACAAGATTGAAGTAATAAAAGATAGTTATAATTGGCTTCAGCTCCAGAGTTCAGGGTTATGAGGCTAACTGTATAAGAGAGGTAAAAATGATAAGTTTCAACTGACTCAGAGCTATAGGTCTTGAAATATTTAGAAAGCCACGAGAAGAACCCAATGGCTGAGAAAGTGATTCCCTGGGCAGGATGCAGAATTGATCCTCCAGGATGCATAGGGTCTGGACCAAAGGAACTCCCAGCATGCCTGCTTCATGCTCTTGTACATGTCCTTTTAAGACATGAGCTCATCAGGGAGTTCAGATTTAAATAGTAGTTCAAAATAGCAGCTTACCTGAGTGCCAAAAATATAGGCTATATCTACAACACAGTCTTTGCATCACTGATCTGGGTCTTCTAACATGGTGGTATCCATTACAGATTTGCAGAAATACATTATTCCTTTTTACATGATTGTTCCTCTCAAAGATTTTATAACCTCTTTATGGAACTATTTGATCCTTTTCAGCTTAAAAATAAATCAGCACCAAAAAAGGAGTTCAAGTAATATAATCTCAAAACACATTAAGAAATACTGTTCCCAGAGCAAGAGAAATGATAGCCCTGCTGTGGTCAGCTCTGGTCAGACCACATTGGGAGTATTGTGCCCATTTCTGGGACAGAACCCCTGAGGTTCCTTCCAACTACGAGTTTCTGATTCTAGAACTCTAAGAAGCATGATAAAAAGTCAAGTTGACCTCTGAATGCCTGAATGCATTTCAGTTTAAAGATTTTTTTGAAAGATAGGTGAGAATTGTTCACATAATTACCTGATTATGATGTAGTCCTTAAATTAAATAAAAGTAAATGTCTACATAAACATATACCTCTGTTTGCCAAAATTTCTTCATCTGAAAAACAGGAATAATAACAGCACTTTTCTTCCAGAGTTGTTTTGAGGGTTAAATGAGATAATAATTATAAAGTGCTTACTCAGTATGTTATATAAATGTTACTTATTATACAAAAGTATAGTATATTATATTATGATATTATACATCTATAGCAACTGGGTGACACATGATAGAGAACTGGACTTGAAGTCAAGAAATCTAAGTCCAAATTTAGGTTCTGACATTTACCAGTTGTGTGACCTTGGGCAAATCACATTAACCTCTATCTGCCCCAGTTTTCTCAACTATAAAAGGGATAAAAGCTATCAATTGGGTTATTATGAAAGGAAATGAATTATTATGAAGGGAAATGGTTACAAGCATGTTACAAACTACAATATAAGCACTAGATACTGTGAGAAATTATTATATGTCAAAAACAAGGCATTTTGCCCCCCCCCATTTTCACTTCTATCCAACTACTATCACAAAAGTCACACTGTACATATGTATAACTGATTGGTTAAGGATTTGCCTGAGAGTTAAAACATGACAATAGAATAGTCTAAGGAGACCAGAAGTTGGATAGGGCCAACCATGAGAGTAAATTCATGTTAAATGACAAAATTTGGTGGGAGGCAGAAATGGAAAAAAGTTGTGCTTCCAACAAACTCAGGTGAGGAAAATCCATGCATACATAAACATACACACACACACACACACAAACACACACACACACACACACACACACACATATATACATACTTATATGCATGTTATTTATTTGTTTGTTTGTTTATTTATTTATTTATGACAAGAAATGCTGAAGCAGTTACACTGATCCTGATAGTATAGTTTCACCTACTAAAATGTTTATTCTTTGTTGCGTTAGATCCCAAACTGAGGTTAGATGTAGGTTAAGTCTAGCAATTATGTTTTTCCGCGAATAACATTTCTCAATTAAAATCTTGCTTAGTGTATTGGGCCCAGAAGGGCCTAGGAGAATCAGACTGGACTGCATTTGGGAAATTGCTAAGTGCCTTCAGGCTATGCAACAGCCCATTTCTTTTACACTAATATTATTTTCCTGATAGTGTATGGCTGCAAACACAGAGCATCACAATTTATGAAAAATCAGTGATAACTGCTATTTATATATACTGTAAGATTTACAAAAGTCTTTATGCAGGTGTTCCAAAGTCCCAACACTGCTTGTTGGAGGAGGAAAATTAACAAGCATTTATCCCCACTGCTTGGTGGGAATAAGCAGGCTGTATACACTACTTTAATGAGAATGACTCATATCCTAGAAAACATGTAAAAGCCCTCTTCTAGGGGTGATGTATAACCACAATAGGAATGGGGCTGGCCACAGAACGTGAGGGAGAGACCATAGACGGAGAGCCTGAGGGAAACAGAGAAAGAATCAAAGAGAAGATTCTAGCATATTGGTATATTGTCTATAGAGAATTTGTAACAAAAATACAGACAAGAATGTCTCAGAATGAGAATGTATGGATCACCTGTAAGTATTCGTGCCAAAACAGGGAAGTAATTTACAAAAGTATTCATATATATACATATATATATATATATATATATATATATATATATATATATATATATCTTCCTGTTAGATGATCCATATATTTAGAAGTATTTTAGTTGGGAAATGTCAGAAAAAAACTTAGTTTTCCTTGAGGAAATCTGCCTTCACTCACTAGAACTATTAGCTAGGATTGGGTGAATGATGGGTGTGTGTGTGCATCTACACACATACATGCAAACATATATGCATATACATATAGTTATTTTTATTTTCATTTTTTCCTCTCATTAATCTAGGAATAAGGGAGATATTTTTAAAATCCCTTCTATTGAGGCAGTGAAATTTTTCAAGGAATTTCTTTCACATGACAGCTGCCAGGAAGACTTTAATCATTCAAACTGTTGCTGCAGCTCTTTACATTCTGCTCATATTTCTGCCTAATATTATTATAATTATATCACAAGGACTTTTGAATTGTTCTACTCCTTCCTTTAACAATTCTGGGAAAACATGGAAAAAAAGTTCAATTTAAATGCGTCTTCTTTGTTGACTCTGTTCATTCAAATTAAAATCTGACTAATTCTTTTGAGGTGTTTCCACGCTTCAGTTGGTGTGTCATCTCACATATATGAATATTCCTTCCAGTAGTGTAGATTACACAAGCCTTTCATGCCTCTTCATCATGAACTTCTTGCTTAATTCATGTCCTCCTGAAATCTCTACACAATGCCATTTGACATTCTGGAAGTCTTTGTCTGGATCTCCTAGCACTGGAGAAGCCTATTGATCATCCATTTGCTATCTTCATTCTAAATAAGCAGTAGACTTCTTTTCTAGTTATACCCTCCTCTAATGATCAATTAAGTAATATCCTTGTAGCTATGTGTTATTGTGGATAGAACACTGAGTCTGGAATCAGGAACTCCTGAGTTCAAATCCAGCCACAGATACTTTTTTGAACTCAAACAATATCTGTCTGCCTTAGTTTCCTAAAGTATAAAATGGAGATAATAGATAATGATAGCATCTACCTCCCAGAGTTTTTGTGAGGATCAAATGAGATAATATTTATAAAATGTTTAATATAAGTGCCTAATAGATACTTAATACATTTTCCTTTCCACATCTTCATATACCCATATTCAAACAAATATATTTATATATTAATGAAAATTCCTTATTTTAAATAAAAGGCCCCTGCCCTGACAGTCAACAGAATGGTAATATTTACCTTTGGAGTTTTTGTTGTTGTTAGTTGTGTACAACTCCACATTATCCCATGGACATTGTCTGTGAGGTGTTCTTGGCAAACATGCTAGAGATTGTCACCAATTCTTTCTCCAGTGTTTCCTGATTTACAGATGGGAAACTAAGATAAATAGGGTTGAAGTTATTTGTCAAAGTCATTGAGCTAATAAGTGTCTCAGAGCAGATTTGAACTCAGATTTTCCTGACTCCAGACCTGGTACCTTATCTAGCTGCCTCTCCATTTGGAGAACCTCTAATCAAAGCAAAAAATAAATAAATAGAGATTCAATAAGACATTAATACAACAAAATTTTACTAAGCACCTACTAGTATAGAACACTGTGCTTAGTATTAATTTTTCCTATTACATACCCGTAAATTTTATTTACAGCATACAAATCCATTGAAATAAAAATTACAGCTTGTTTTGCAGCAGATTTGAATTTGATATGAATGAATGGAGACTAAATTCAAGGATCATTAGAAACTGGATCTCAGGAGCACAGAATCTCAAGGTGAAAAGGACCTAGGACAACCTGTAACCAACCCAGACCTGAAAAAGAATCCCCTTCGTAATACATTGGACAAGGGGATTCATGTAGCCTTTTTGAACTATCATTAACTATCATTAAACTATTTGTTAGGGAGATTTTTTTTGTATCAAGCTTAACTTTTAAAACTACAACAATTACTCCAACACTCCTGGTTCTTCCCTCTGGGCCCAAGTTTAATTATTCTTCCTAGTAATAGACTTTAAAATACTAGAAGACCACTTTTTGTTTTGTTGTTATCATTGTTGTTTAGTCATTTTCAGTTGTGTCTAACTTGGTTAGTCCATTTGGAGTTTTCTTGGCAAAGATACTAGGTTTGCCATTTCCTTCTCCAGCTCATTTGACAGATAAGGAAACTGAGGCAAACTGGGTTAAGTGACTCGTCCAAGTGACATAATGAGTGTCTGAGACTGGATTTTAACTCAGATCTTCACAACTCCAGGCCTGGAGATCCATCCACTGTGTCACCTAGCTGCTTTCATGCCCCAATCTCTATCCCACTCCAATACTTGTCTTCTCCAAGCTCAAAATTCCTTTTTATTTCAACTAACCATATGACATTAATTTGAGGTCCTTCACTATCCTGGTTACACTCTTCTGGATGCTCTTGAGATGATGATGAGGTGAAAATGATGGTGATGATAATGGTGTTGATGATGACAATGATGATGGTGGAGATGAAGATGGCAGAGATTTAAGATTTGAAAAGCTTTTAAGTATCTTTGATTCTTGATCCTTATAACAACCTTGTAGGTGCTATAAAAATAAGGAAACTAAAACTCAGAAATGTTAAGTGACTTTCTTGGAGTAACACAGCTAGAATAAGTCAAAGGATGGATTTGAACTCAGTTCTTTCTGACTCCTTGCTAAGCACCCAGGCCAAATGCTCTAAAATGGCATTTCCAGAATAGACCACAATACTTCTGATGTGGTCTAATGAGGGTAGAGAACAGAAGCACTGACTCTCTCCTCAGTTATTCCAATTATTGTCCAGATTATGCAAGGAGAGCATTTTTTGTTTTCATATGTCTTGTTGATTTTAGTTAGATTCTAAAACAAGGCTGTGAAGTCTCTCATTGACTTTTCTGTATTCTCAGGGATAAAAATGATTCTTTTTTAACTTTGCCTGAGATGACAGCATCAATTCTTACATTTATGTTTCTGTAGAACACAAATTAAAGGTTAAGATGTCAGGTTGGCTCCTATTCTCTTAGATTACTAAAATAAAAATAATATGTCACTCTCAGAGTGAATTTGCTGAGCATGTGAGTTACCACTGTTGTGATGTTAGAAACTTCTCTGTCTTTGAAATTACTTGATGGAGAAACTTCTGAGGGATACCAAGAGATTGAGCAAATTATTTTCAATATACCAAGTAGAAAGAAAATTTCAGAATCACAAAATTACTTTAAAATTCTAAGAGACCTGAGGGAGAATCTAATCCAAATCTTTCATTTTCCATCTGCCTCTTGGGATCCCTAACTCAATTTAATGCTCAGGTCAAGAACTACTTCATATGTGAAGCCTTTCCTAATGTCTTGTTATTGGTTACTTTCATCCTTCTTTCATAAAAATAATTTGTATTTACTTTGCATATTTGTACAGTCACTTGTCTGTGAACATGCAGCTTTCTCACATTAGAATATGATGTTTTGGAGGACAGAAACAATTTTTGTTTTTAATTTTTGCATCCCCCTTTACTTAAGTACCTGCATAGTACTTTGGTTTGATTTTTTGTGACAAAATTATGAATTAAGTCAAACAAAAGATTTTTTAATGATAAATTCAAGAGCCCTTGGAGAGGCAGAACCCAAACAGCATTTGGGGAAGCAATTCATATGGAGAAAGGACAAGCCATTGCTAGCAACTACCAACCAAACTATCACACCTGGGACAGGCAATCTAGCCTAGCTGAAAGATCATGGCACACAGATGGAAGGATAAGGAGCAGAAAGTGCCAGACAAATCAAACTACTACCTTATCCACAATCCCCTCTCAAACCTTTATTGAGACCCTCCAAGACTCTGAAACAAAGAGTCTTGCAAATAATAATGCTTTCAGTCCAATACCCACAGCCACAAACCTGAGCAAGCCCTGTAGAGATATAACCTGGCAATTGCTCCTGTAGATGTTATAGTCATTGCTATTGAAGACAAAGGGGGAAAAAACTCTCATCATCAATATCCTTGGCACTGACAAATGATTTATCATCTGAACCTCTCCTCACTCCAGGTGAAATGGTTTTAAAGAAGAGGCATTATCATCTGCTTTTCTGCTACATCCTAAGGATCATGGGAGCTTTCCAACTGAAACCTTCCATATATATTGTCTCCTCCATTAGAATGGGAGCTCCTTGAGAGAACGTTCTATCTTAGTTTCTATTTTTATCCCCAGTGCTTAGCACATGAGCACTTAATAATTTTTTTCATTCTGAACAAAAGAGAGATTAAATGAGTCAGCCACCTTCATACAGCTAGCAGGAACATAGAACTAGAGCTGAAATGGACCTTGAATTCATTATCTTTATTTAATAGATGGGGAACTGAAATCAGAGAGGTGACATGACCTGTCCAACAGAGGTACTCAGTGGCAAAGCCTGGAACTGAACTCAGGTCACAGGAGTGCACATACAGTAGTACAAATTCAAGGCTTTTTCTACTGTGATCTGGTACCAAATTTTCCTTCCTAGAAATTAAGTGATGACTCAAGGCTTTGTCTATACACTCAAAACACATTTGACTGAATTGAATAGCTATTGAATCTTTATTAGCTGGTTATGTGACAGAAATGACATTCTGAATAACCTGAGGCAGGGATGGGATGCAACAATATCTTTGAAAGAACTTAGTTTAGGGGCAGCTAGGTGGCACAGTGGATAAAGCACTGGCCTTGAAGTAAGCAGTACCTGGGTTCAAATCCAGTCCCAGACACTTAGTAATTACCTAGCTGTGTGGCCTTGGGCAAGCCACTTAACCCCATTTGCCTTGCAAAAACCTAAAAAAAACAAGAACTTAGTTCATTTTTAAATGGGAAATGAATCTCTTAATAATAATGGTAAGTTTCCCCAGGATACCAAGAAGTCAAGTTAAATCATTTAATTCATATACTACATGGATTAAACAAGAAGCATGTATTGACTTGCTGTGATGTTGGTAAAAGTTAGTCGGGTTATCAAGGTGGCAACAGGAACTCTTTGCTTCAGGTACCATTTTTTTACCTTTCTCATACCATAGTGTGATTGCATTTGACTCCCATGTCTTTTTCTTCCTGAGAAATAGACCTTCTTCTTTTGAAATGTTAGAAATATGAGTAGATCCCTCTTGAGTAATCATGTGCATTATCATATAAGAAAAATATATTTTCAGGGTGATTCTATACATAGGCTATCTTTTAGGAGTTGGGTTTTGAATTTAGTCTTAGTAAAGATTTATGAACAACTTAGTCTAAATACTAAATTAAATTTTTTTGCTTTTTTTATTTAAAGTTTTTTGAGTTCAAAATTCTATTCTTTCCTCCCCTTTCTCACCTTCCCTCCTCTCTAAGAAGGAAACAATCAAATATAGGTTTTATATATACACAATTATGTAAAATTTTATAAGATTTATAAAATGTGTAAAGTATTTCCATATTAGACATTTTGTGCAGGAAAACAAGAATAAAAAATAAAATGAAAGGAAGTGAAAAATAGGATGTTTCAGTCTCCATTTAACCAATTCCAGTTCTTTCTCTGGAGATAGGTAGTATGCTTCATCATAAGTCCTTTAGAATTGTCTTGGTTCATTGTATTGCTAAGAATAGCTAAATCATTCACAGTTCTTCATCAAACAATATTATTATTACTGGATTCAAGGTTCTCTGATTCATTTCCCTATGTATCAGTTTATGTTAGTCTTTCCAGGTTTTTCTGAAATCCTCCTGCTTGTAATTTCTTAAGGTTAGCTTGCATTTTTAATGCTTACCATTTGCCATACTTGTTAAGATACTGCTGAACCAGGAAAACTTTAGTGCATTGATTATCGAATGCTATCTCTTCCTGTAAGATATAGCTTGGATGAATGGTTTTTTAATCAATATCAGAGAATAAGTAAAGCTTACCACTGTTCTATGACCACTTTTGTTCTGGAAGGTGATGGTGTATTATGTAAACATTCAGACAAATAAGACAATTCCCCTGAATCTTGAACTCTGTGTGATCTAGTAACAAAAGAGCAGTGATCTCAGTAGGATCAATGCATCACTTGATTTCTTTTCCTTATGTGCCCCAAGTAGAAGTACAAAAGACTGTGAGTTAAAGAAAGTACATGATTGCCTTTAAAATTCTACAGAGCCCATTGTTTTAGTTAAATGCTTCTTTGCTGGGAATACCTTTGCAATAGGTATTTTTTGTCCTTGTTTAAAGCAGTAGCCAAAAACTACTGGAGACTTAGGTGTTAGTCCCTACCCAGTTACTTAGAATAAGCCTCTGAGTATCGTTATACTCTTGTTTCAGACATAAACACTCTAGATTTGGAATTGAGATTTCTGATTTTCTAATCATAGTTCTCACACTAAAAGATGTTAGGCAAGTAAGCTCTCCGAACATCAGTTTCCTCAGTAAAATAGGGTTAATAATAACTTTCACTAACTACCTCACCAGATTAACACCACCACCACCACCACCAATAATAATAGTATATTATTTATATTAAGGTTTGCAAAGTGCTTTACATTTACGTCTCATTACAATCCTATAAGGTAGATATTATGATTAACCCATTGTATTGAGGAAGCAACTGAAGTAGAGATGTTAAGAGATTTGCCAAAGGAGACAAAAACTGGTAAGTGTCTAAGACAGACTTTTAACTCTGGCCTACTGATTCCAAGTCTGGAGTTCTGGCCATTACATCATCTAGCTAACATTATGAAAAGAGAATTTTGCAAACGTTGAAATGCTATATAAAAGTAGATTAGTAGCAGCAATAGCAATACCAGACTATGATTTCATCCATGTAAATAACTTCCCAGTTTGAAAACTCCTATTACTGATATAAATTGAAACACCTAATACTCATAATCTTTAATAATTTTTTGAAGCCTTAAGTGGTTAGGTGACTTGCCCAGAGACACACAAACTATATGTATCAGAAGTAAAATTTTAACCCAAGTTTTCTTGACTTCAAGTCTGAACTTTTATTCACTATATCAAGTTGCCTTTCCACATTTCCATAAATGAAACATTTTTATATATTTTGCATATTCATCTTTAACTCTGTTGTGACTTCGATTTAAAGTCCTGAGGGCTGGGATTATTTCATTTTTGTATTTATATCTCTGGTCCTTTGTATAGTGTCTATTTGATATTTAATAAATGCTTTTTTTAGTAATTCATTGATCTCTATCTATGAACAAAAATGATAAAATTGAAGTCTAGGGCATCAATATCACTTTTTTGTCAAAGTCATGTTATGTTGTATGTTCCTGGGCCCATGAACCTGAGGAAGACAATTTACACATCAATTACTGGGATGAATGTGTTATTAAACATTTACAATACATATCACTTATGTATTCATATAATAATAATTACATCAGGTTTTAAATCATCTATGCAATGATTAAAACTTCTGCTCTTGTGATGAAAAGAACTATTCATTTATTTAAATAGAGGGATTCTATTAGATCAAATTGGGTCAAATTCAGAGATTAGAATTCAAATAGACTAGAATGTGCTCCAGTTCATACTGGTTGTGCTGCCTGATCCTTGGGTTTTGCCATAGAAGGCCCAAAGAAAATACTAATAATTGGTTAAACTTTTCAGATAGTATCTATAATCTATAGCTTGGTGGCACAGTAGACAGGGTTCTGCTCTTGGAGTCACAAAGACCTGAGTTATATTCCAATCTCAGGCACTTAACTTGCTATGTGAACAAATCATTTATCCTCAGTTTGCCTCAGTATTCTCAACTGTATAATGGAGATTATAATAATAATAATAGTAAACACCTTCTAATGTTGTTATAAAAATAAAATGAGATATTTGTAAAGCACTTTGCAAATGTTAATGAGCTATATAAATTGCAGGCATTATAATAATAAATATTTATATTCTTTAACAGAGAATTCAAACCTAGAGGAGCTTTGTTTGACAGTTCATTGGCCACTATCATCTTAGACACACAGAAGTCAAGTAAATCACTTACGTCACACAATCTTAAATAGACCTTCATTCATATGCCTGAAAATAACTGTCTAACTCCACCCATCTATTTTAGGGCTAATATCTCATGTAAATTTTATAAGGTATCTGGCAGAGGAGTGTCTGTTTTAGTGTTTAATTACCTGGCTTAGGACTTCGTGGTTAGTCTGTCCTCAGATGTCAGAATGAAACCATCCAGATTTTGCTCATCTAGGCCCCAACCTAATTCTATGAATCTGGTATGCAAAGGGGAGAAAACAAATCTTATATGGAAATATTGTCTTGTAAGCCTGCCAATATTCAGAAAGTCTTCAGTCTAAACTTGTGTTTGCTTTGCATTCCTCTGTTTGATCCTCCTGTTGTACATCTATTTTGATAGTGACCTGGTAGTGTTTACCTGTCTCTGTCTCTGACCCTCAGAACGTGGGCACCACGCCTCAGAACTGCCTTCTCACTTTGGAAGTCCCTTGATGCCCTGGTGCTAGGAATACTGAGGAAGACCTGGATGGTGCCACTGGATCAAAGAGAGTGAGAGGGGATTGATGTGAAAGAAGACCAGGAAGGCATGAAGGAACCAAACTAGAGAGGACTTTAAAAGTCAAACACAAATACGTGATCCTGGACATGATAGGTTATATTGAATGGGGAACACAGGAATTGATATGTGTTTTAAGACCTGTGTCTTAGGAAGATCAACTTGACAACTAAGTAGAAACTGACTTTTAGTGAAGAGAAATTTGAGGCAGTAAAAACCATTAACAGACTACTGAAATAGTTTAGTCATGTATGGGACAAGGGCTTAGATAAGGGTGGTAGCAAAATAAGAACAGAGTATAAGAGTTATCAGAGAGAGATGATATCTTTATAAGTAGAAACAAAAGGACTTGACAAGTGATTGGATATGAAGGAGAGAGGGAGGAGCTAAAAATGGCATTTAATGGCTAGCAAGCTTGGTAACCAGGAGGATGGTGGAACCCTCAATAGTAAAAAATTAAGAAGGGAGATGAAATAATGAATTTAGATTTAGACATGTTGAGTTGAAGATGTATCCAGAACATCCAAATAGATAAATCCACTAGGCAGTTGGAGAAGCAAATCAAGAGATTCGGAAAGAGGTCAGGGCTAGGTGATTAGATCTAAGAATCAATATCATATAAATGATCTATAAATCCCCAGAACCTCATGAGATCACGGAGTGAAATAGCATAGAGGAATAAAAGGAGAGGGTTCAGGACACAGCCTTTGAGTATCACCCATAATTAATGGGCATGACCTGATTAAAGATTCAGCAAAGAAGACAGAAAAGAGATGTCAGACAGACAGGAAGAGAAATAGGAGAGAACAGTGTCAGGAAAACCTAGGGAGAATAGACACAGTGAATGAGTGTCACAGTTAAAATGAGAAATTAAGAATTTCTTTATCCAGTTTCACTTCTCCATAGTCTATTCAGGCATTTAGCTCCAGGCTCTTGATTCTTCTAACACACAGAAAAAAAACAACTTTAGCACAGCTAATTTCTGCAGTAGTCCTTGCCCAAATTAAATGAGCAATATCCATTATAATACATTAACACATTTATTAATTATAGTGAACTTATTTAGTTAGCCAGTCAAGGATTGTTCCCAAAATCCATGTCTGATTTTGTTTGTGAATATGGAGAGGATGTTATTCACAGTCACAGAATCTTAGACACTGCTAAATCTCTGTCTGTCGCATTAATCTCAAAAGGAACTTTGAGTCCAAGATATGCCTAAAAGAATTCACATAAGAAGTTATCATGCCAAAAATTGGAAATTGAGGGGATGCCTATTGGTTGGGGAATGACTAAACAAATTGTGGTATATGAATGTGATGGAATACTATTATTCTATAATGAAGGATGGAACTTCAGAAAAATCTGGAAAGACTTACATGAACTGATACTGAGTGAAATGAAAAGAACCAGAAGAATATTATACACACCAACAACCTTGGGTGGACTTATTCTTTTCAGCATTAAATTAATAAAAGACATTTCTAAAATACTTTTGATATCCATATACAGAGAAGAAACTGTGGAATTTAAAAGCAGACTAAAATTTACTATTTTAAATTTTTAAAAGTTGTCTTATGAATTATGTAGTTTTTTCTTTCTAATGTTTTTTCTTCTGTTTGGATATGATTCTTCTCCTACTACATGGTTAATATGTTTCTGTGCTGAGCATAATTACAAATGTAGAGCCTATATTAAATTGCTTTCTGTCAGGAGAAGAAGGAGGGAAGAAGAGAGAAAAATGTAAAACTCAAAACCTTGCAAAAAAAGAGTGCTGAAAACTCTGGTATACATTGTTGAAAAGACAAATAAATAAAAGTATTAATTTAGAAAAGAGCATATCATGTCAGATTTCCTCATATCCATACATCATGTCTTTAATTTTTCCTTGGGACAGCTAGGTGGTACAATAAATTGACTGCCAGGCCTGGAATCAGGAAGACTCATATTAATGAGTTTAGATCTGACCTCAGACATGTCACTTTACCCTATTTGCCTCCATTTCTTCATCTGTTAAATGAGGTGGAGAAGGAAATGGCAAACTATTCCAGTATCTCTGGAAGAAAATTCTAAATGGGGTCACAAAGAGTCAGAAAAGGCTGAAAATGACTGAACAAAACATATTTCTCTCAGATCATTTCCATTAATATTAATGTAATAATTATGCTGGATATTTATGTAGTGCCTTAAGGCTGACAAAGAGCTTTACTTATATCATCTCTTTCGATCCTCCCAACAACCTTGTAAGGTAAATTATACTATTTGTAGGAATTGTAGAAAAAATAAGACACAGAAATGTTTAAGGGTCACTTTGCTCAGGGTCACAATTGTTCAGGGTCACTTCAGTCATTACAACCTGAAGGTTTAAATCTTGATCTGCTTGACTCCATATTCTCAAATATTCAAATCTTAATGAGTGAGTCTAAACATAAATGGAAATGCTTCAACTTTGTTAAACTTCAGAGATCTAACCTTTAAGTATTATTGACTTCCTTTTTTAATGAGACCAGACCACAAAAAGAAATGCTTTGAGCTATCTAGCAGTTCCTAATGTTATAAGACATCATATTATGTCCTAATATGCCCCCCCCAACTAATTGTGGGTAATGTTTCAATCCAATGGTTTAAAAAGTGGTGCATCCGACAAAAAATGTTGCAAGAGACTGACAAAATCTTATACTTCATTACATAAAAAGCCCTCAAAACTCAGTAATTGACGGGGGTGGGGGGTGGGGGGGGGAGCACTGTCTCTGAACCATCAATGCAGTCCAACCATTTAAAAAGCTAACCCAAAGCTGGCAATGAGGCAATATGAGGGAAGCATTTAAGAGCCAGGAAGTAATCTATCTACTATATTTGGCACTGGTCAAACATAAGGCAGGGCTCTGAATCCAGACTCTGCAGCTCAAGGAGGGATATAGCAAGATTGAAGAGAGTTCTGAGAAGAGCAACAATAAAGAGAATTAAAAAGAGAGATAGAATTGAAAGCAGGCCCTAAATGAAAGGCTTAAAGAAGTCAAGTTTTTTTGTCTTGAGAAAAGAGGTGACTTAATAACTATTTTTCAAGGATGATTATAAAGAGAATGCTAACCAGCTGTTTTCCATCTGTTTCCACTAATGGAAATGCATTTAAATGATACCATAGAAACTTAGATAAAGGGGAAGAAGACGTCCTTTTCTGACATCAAGGACAAATGAAAACAGAGACAAATTATCAATCGAGTCTTCTTAAGATCTCTAAGGCAATCATCTATTCTGGAGAGTTTAGATTTTAGTCTTGGCTAGAGAAAGGGGAGTAAAGTTAACTTCCATTTCAGCTGATAATTGTAATTGTAGTGCTTTGAATTGTTTTAAAGAAACAGGTGATCTAAATTGAGAACTGTATTAATATTTTTTTCTGACACCTAATCTAGTTCTTGGATGCCTTAAAAATGTTTTGCTGAATTCTTTTAAATTTGCAAAACCTTTTTACTTACAACTCTGTGAGGCAGGGCCCATTCTTAATCTGGTTTTACAGAGGCACTGTGAAGTTGACTTCAGAAACAGGAATCAAAAGCAGGTCTTCTGATTCCAAGCCCCAAGCTCTCTCTGCCCTCTACCCCACTGCCTCTAAATCATGAGATGATGAAGAAACATGCACACTGCTCTGGAAAGAAGAGTGAAGTAAAAATAAACTCTTGTTCAAACAAATATAGGTTGAGCAAACACATTGACTGCCTCTCTGGTGCTCAGAGTAGCAGGCCCACTCTTGGGAAAGGGGGAACCACAGCCACACCCACTCTCCATATGTGCTTCATCAGAAATTGGGCAGTTATCACAGGGAATAAACATTTAACACTAGAGAAAGGACTATTAAGTCCTTAGTAGTTCAGTTTCAACCTAAGTACATAAAGACTTTTCTGAAATGCTGCTTCAGCTTGGAACCTTCCTGGACCTGATGGTCTGATCTCAAATACCTGAGAGAAGATGAATTCTTTGATTCAGTCTTATCAACACCTCTTCTAATTCTGTCCCTCTGTCTCTGAAGACTACACTGTGTCATATTTTGGCTCTTTTAATTGCATCATAGACCTAGAGATGGCATGAACCTCAGAGGCTGTTTATATATCTACACCTTCATTTTATAGATGTGGTAGCTGAGAACCAGTCAGGTTCAAGAATTTGCCAAGGTGAGAAAAAGACGGCATTTAAATTCAAGTCCTCTCACTCAGGGGTCATTATTTGTTCTTCTGTGACGCCTTCAAAATATACTTCGTTGATCTTTATTTTAAAAATACCTTACATTTATATGTCTGCTTTACAACTTTATTTTTTCTTTTAAAAAGATGTAATTTTTGTCTTAATATCATCTCCATTTCCCACTTTATTCCTCCCTTTCACCCTCTCAGAGTTCTTCCCTATAATTTAAAAAAAGTAGAAAAAAATTCAGAAATATTAACCAATATATTAACCAAGGTCAACACTATAAGTAATGTTCCTTACTCATTATCTCTTATCCCTACAAAGGAGGGAGCTGCATTCTCAGAAGTCATCTTTCAAGTATAAATTCAAAATATATCCCCAATACATTCTCATACTTGTCCTAGAAACAATTTGCAAATAGATTCAGATAGATTGTTTTTCTGTTGTTTAGTCATGTCCAATGAGATACCATGAGTTTGTTCTTGGAATATTCTTGGCAAAGACATTGGAAGAGCTTCTCTAGTCTCCCCCCCCCATTTTATAAAGAACTGAGGCAAATAGGGTTAAGTGACTTGCCCAAGGTCACACAACTAGTAAGTGTGTGAGGCCTGATTTGAACTCAAATCTTCTTGATTCCAGGGCTCATGCCCTATCCACTGTACCACCTAGCAGCCATAGATAGAATGAAAATTGTTTTCTAAATTTTCAATGTGAGGAAATTGAGGTTCAGAAAAAGAAAGTGACTTGTAAGATAATGCAGTGAATTCATAAGGAGTATTGGACTTTAGGTCAGAGTGTGGAATTCCAACTCTAATACTTATTTTTGCAAGATTTTCTTCACTATTCTTAACCTTAGTTGCCTTATCTGTAGAATGAGATAGTTGGACTAGATGACTAGTTCTCTCAGCTCCAAATCTATGATCCAGTGCTCTTGAGGTCAAAAACCTTGTAAATCAATGTTAAGGATGCTTGTTAAGTCATATATTCTGAGGGGCGGCTAGGTGGTACAATGGATAGAGCACTGGCCCTGGAGTCAGGAATACCTGGGTTCAAATCCGGTCTCAGACACTTAATTACCTAGCTGTGTGGCCTCAGGCAAGCCACTTAACCCCATTTGCCTTGCAAAAACCTTAAAAAATATATTCTGGTTCCTAGTTCAAGTCTATAGATAAACTATCCCTCAGAGCAAACCCTTATTTCCTTCCATTTCTGCAGGCTCCTTCTTATACCATTAAGAAGATATGGTGAAAGATTCCTAAGACACATTCTGGAAAAGAAAGACGGAAAAATAATGTACTTTAACTTCCTACAAACTGAAGCATTATAATTGGTTCTGCAGGAGCAAGTATGACTCTGAATTGGTGGATATTGCTGATCATGAGTTACACAGAACATCTGTGTAAGTAAATGATGGATATAGAGCCATAGAGTCTTAGGAGAGAGATGCAGATGGCTCCTTGGATTCTTTAAGGGAGATACATGGAGAAAGAAGCAGTTGATATATGAGAAAACAGATTCTCGCTTGTCCCTGATTTCTAGCTTATCTCCCTAGAGACTGCTAACATAGTCCTCCTTGAGTAAGACCAATCTCTCTCTCTGCCTCTGTCTTTCTGTCTTTCTGTGTCTTTGTCTCTGTCTCTCTCTCAGGTTGAGATATCTCATTCTAAGATGAAGAGATCATTCGTTCTTGCTTATTTTCTGGTATACTATAAATTTTAGAACTTTAATTTCCATATTCTATTTGGATAAATAGATCTATTTACCCAATAATGAATATGCTATTTGTGACCGTCTTTTGTATATCCATTGTTTGGTGAGGAGTTAAACTGGCAATTTTAAGCTACCTTCCATTTTATAAGTAATCAGAGAAGTGACTTTTCTTCTGAACCTCTAAATGTCACAGTCCTAGATGAGAAAATTTGAGCTGGGAGCAAAGCTGTGTAATTTATTTTGAAACCCATCTTGGAGACTGAAAAAACAAAAAGGTCCAAACTTGAAATACTCCAAGATATTTCTCTCATCGTCAATAACCCTCCATCCCTACCTAATATTCTTTTTGTACTGTTTCTCTCTAATCTAAAGCACAAAGCTTATGTTTCAGAAAGTATCTATCAATTCCATCTACAAGTGACATCTGTGCATTTAGATATCCTATGTACATATACATCTTATATGACTACAATACATATCTTTTACATATACTTTTCTTAAATGTAACTTTATCTATTGTTTCCTTACCTTTTCACATAAGTTCAGAAAATTCATGGTTTACAAAGAGAGTTTTTTTCTGTAAATTGTAGTTATTCATTTTCCATTCATTTCTTGGAACTGCTTCTAATTACAATGAAGAAAATAATGAAGCAAGGTCATTTCTCAGTATAAACATTCCAGTCTTTCAGTTTTGTATGTTGGATAAATGGAGGCAAATGGAGATAATAAAAAATGGAAATTTAAAATGTTCAATCTACATTTAATTCCAGTATCAAGAGAATTTAAGGAATAAATCAGATATAAACTATATTTTATTAAAAATTTTAAAAGACCAAAGATTTTTTATTGTCATTATTACATAAGAGAAGATGCATAAGAACCTCCCAAAATAGTTTTTGGCTAAGACAAGTAGTTAAAGCCACAAAAGAGACCTTAGATAGATTCTGTTTGCTAAAGTTTTTCAGGAGTTAAGGGAGGAAAAATTGAATTCACTAGAAATTTGACAGGATAATCTTATTTATCTTAGTCACTCATGTTAATGACTCACTCATTTTGAAGATAGACTGTTTTGTGTATTTACACAGTTGATGGCAGCTAAATTTTGAGGTGTTCAGAGAGCCCAGAAATAGGTATATTCCAATAGAAGTGTGTGAGCACTCACTGAAAAATGACCTGCAGTTTGTAGTTCCTTTTTAAAAAAGTGGCAATGATAAACTATTCTGATGTTGCCTAAGCTTGGTTTAGAAAACCAAATTGTGGATCTAAGTATGAGACAGAGAAGAGGCAGGAATTAAAAAGTCAGCAGGCTTAGTGGTGCACACCTGTAATCCCAGCCAGGAAGGTGGCCGAGTGTGGTGCACTTCTAGAGTTTGAAAGTTTGGCACCACTGTGGGTCAAGCCTATTGGGACTCAGTACTACTGAACTGAGCATTAATTTGGTGAATCTCTGGTAGCCAAAGACCACCATGCTGCTAAGGAGGGGCAATCCAACCCATATCCTACTTACTACATGTACTACACTTCTAGTCATTTTGAGAAAGACCATTCCTTTAAAAAAAAAAGATACTAAGAGTGGGCACAAGTTTGATCTTAGCAGAGTTTGATAAATTCTTAAGCACCAGTTCAGGCTTCTTTCATCTGCAAGATTTTACTCTGGGATCTTAAAAATTGGAGACAGACAGCAAACACCTGGTGATTCACCTAATCCAACAGTAGTTATGTTTCTAGAATAGCTTCTCTTTATATAGTGCTTTATAATTATAAAATGCCTTCACATGCATAAGCTCTCTGCATATCAACATCTCGGCATAACCTATGAAAAGAACACTGCAGTGGAAATAAGAAACCCAGTGTAACTTGCAGGCAAATTGCTTACACTGTGTTTCAGTTTCCTCATCTGAAAAATGGGTGTAATATTTGTGGTATTTATCTACTATCTATAAATTCTTATATAAATTATAAATTGTTATATAAAATTGTTATATAAAAGAGTCATTATTATCTCATTTATTCCTCATAATAAATGTATAAGCTAGGTGTAGGGAATTCAGTAGCCTGTCTACTCACTGAACAAAAAAGACCTAGGCAAGATTAAATCCACTGAGTCACCCTGTCAAAGTAAGGACTACAGTAAGGAAAGCATGCCTCTTTCCTGACATGGTAGAATATCATCTAGAAACAATTCCCCTTTCTCCTTCCTCCAACACCTCCTCTCCAATAATATTAAATCAGCATCAAGTCCCCAGTTCTGAACTCCTCTCCCTGCCAGTGCTTGATTATATTTGAACAGAGAAGAACTGTTTTAAATTCCACCCCATTTCATCCATTTGGAGTACCTAACTCTCTCCAGCATCCTAGGAGCCTTCCCCATGTCACTCTTTGCCTGACTATCCCCCTGCTCACATGGTGAGTATTTCCCTCAGAGAAAGCCTTCTTTATTTTACTTTTTCTCTGCCCACTCCCATCTTGTGCTGTTTTGTTGTGTAGTGTTCTGTCTCCTAGTCATGCCAATGTTCTCTTTAGAAACATCAGAAGTTACCTAGTAGATTCATCTACCTCCCAAGCCACAACTTAGGAAATGTATTATCAAGAGCAGGACCAAGACCAGGGTTTTAACTAGGGGTCCTATCCCAAATCATAAACCCTTTGGGTTTTTCCTTTTGAAATATAAGTGACAGATATAGGAGGTTGTCATCTTTCCTTGTACTGCTTTTTGGAATCCCAATTCTTATTAAATCTGTACTGAGAGTAGCCAGGGTGTATTATTATAATTCTTTTTTTTACAGATAAAAATAAATACTAACTAAATATCCTCTGTTCCATCCAACTCTGAAATTATATAAGAGGTGAAGTGAGTTGTTTTAAGATTTCACAGCTAAGAAGAGACAAAGCTGGGACAAAATGGCCTCTGAGGTCCTGTCAAACTCTGAGATTCTATAAGTAGTAAAGTTGTTCTTCTGACTGGTAGTCTAGCAGGAAAGAAATAATCAGTATTTGTCTTGTTCTGCCTGAAAACCAGCTTCAAAGAGAATGATATAATTTTTGTTCAGGATATGAGAGCAAAAGTCATGGGAACAAATATTTAGAACATCAAAAACCTTAGAGACCATGTATTCCATCCTCCTCATTTTGTGGACGCTGACCTGAGACCCAGAGAAGTTAGAGGATTTTCCTATGGTCAACAAGAGGTTCGTAAAAGAGCCAGAATTTTAGTCTAAGTGTTCTTCCCCTACTCCCAACACGCTTTCCACTGCCTCAGAGATCCATATACATTTTTCCTATATGTTTTTCACTATTTCCAGTCTAATTAGACCAAATGTAGGATACAATAGTGACTTATCAAATAAGAGATTAGGTCTGTGCTTTTACTGATACAGGATTCTGTGACTTATAGTATTAGAAAATTTCAAAAAAGCACACTGTTTAAGAGATTTGCCATGATCATATAACCAGCATGCTTCTCGGACAGTATTTGAACTTAGATCTTCCTGGATCTAAGGCTGGCTCTATCCATGCTGCCTCTTGCATGTATGACAGTTCAACAAAAATATCTTCCTTTTTGTTAGCATATCTACATTCTCTTCAATTCTACCTGAGGTTTAGAGACAAAAATCATATTTTCTATGGTCTTAGCTCCATGATATTTCATTTTGACAGTATCCCCCCCCCACCAATTCTTTTTTAAGGAACTGAATCAAGAGAGAATTGTCCTGGAAGCCAAAAAATAATATGCTTTTCCAATGTCATTTAGGCAAGGATTATATTTTATCTGAATTTTGTATCTCTTCCAGTGCTGAGCATAGTAGGAGCTTAATATATGTTTGCTGAATTGAATGTGGTATTCCAATTTCAAAAAATATGCCATCTATTTTATCAAATAAATAATAGAAATGGAAAGAACCAGGCCAAGGACAGATTCCTAAGACATCCACTAGAGCCATCCTCCCAAATTGTCTTTAATCCATTAATCATTTTGCTTTGGGTTCAATGATCTACCCAATTATAAACTCTCTTAATTGGATTATTCTCTTGTCCCAAAATTTGTCTTGTCTACCAGAATAGAGTGAGATGCTCTGTCCAATGCTCTACTAAAATAAAGGACTATAAAGCTTTGTGTAGTTTACTAAGGCAGTGAAGTTAATATGGCATGATTTCTTAATGAACAACGAATATTCTTATAGTGGTCATTTTTGCCCTTTCTAAGATTTATCACATCCAAAATTTTTAACAGGAATTAAGATTAAGCACAGAGGCCTATACTTTAGAAGATTTACCTTCTTTACCTTTTTGAAAATTAAAACAACATTTGCAATGGCATTTTTCATCTAAAATCTGTAACCAGAATAGAATAGAAAAGAATAACTGAAAGGATCCACGGAGATTTCTAGTCTATTCTTCTCAATTTATACTTGAGGAATCAGACTTCATCTTGTCCAATTTGAGATTTAGATAATGTTAATTTTAGTGAATTCAGTTAACAGAGATGATATATTAAGATACTAAGTTCCCCAAGTGGTATCCAGCAGCATAGGAACTAAAAAGTGAAGTCAGATGGTAGAAGGAATCCAGGATTGCTCTCTAAAAAGGAATGAGTGGAAAACAGACAATGAAGCTGAGTGTTCATGAGTAGAGGATAGTATTAGCCCAGTTAACTAGAAAATCAAAATTCTTGAGGGAGGGTAAGTAAGACCAGAAGAGGGATATAGTGAAGGCAGAAAAAAAGATTTACCAGGAGCCTTGGAGAAATGGAAGGATAGGACACTCTGGTCAGATAGAATTCAGAATTATAGATTGTGAAGATGTAGTACCTGTAGAAAGAGTGCCAAGTCTGAAGTCAGGAAGACTCATTTTCATGAGTTCAAATCCAGCTTCAAACACTTATTAGCAATGTGAACCTGGATCAGTCACTTAACCCTATTTGCCACAATTTCCTTATCAGTAAAATGAACTGGAGAAGGAAATGGCAAACTACTATAACATCATTGCCACAAAAACCTTCAAAATGGATTCAAGCAGAGTCAGACATAACTGAAACTGATTAAAACAATAATAACTTGTGGAAGATGAGACTGAATGTATGACCATTTCTTTGTAAGACTGAGGTGGAAAGAAGACATAGATCAAAGATGTCAAACATGTAGCCTGTGGTTTGCTTATGGTACCCAGCACTCCAGAGGGTAGAGTGAACTAGATTAAAATGTAATTGGGGAATAGTTAAAATAAATAAAATATACAAATATAGTAATAACTAAATATAATACTTAAATATTACTATAAACCTAAGGCAATATATGGACTTTAACATTCTTTTTATATGAATTAGAGGCCCCTCATACTGATTTGATTTTGACCACCCTGGAGTAGATCATGGAAGCAAAAGAGACTGGTGAACTAGATAGAAAGCAGTTTGATTGGGGCATTAACAAAGCTGCTAATTTTAAGAGTAAAAAAAGTATGTTGAGGGGAAGATGGTAAACTGGATAGTAAACTCCTTGAGAAAGGCAAGAGAATGACCTGAGAGACAATGAATAATTACCAGGTTCTGTATTGCTTGATATATTTAAATAAACCTCAAAGAACAGGTTGCTGATTGGTAGTGATTAGAAGTGGTAGTGAGGAACAAGGGGTGTGACTGATAGTTCTGGCCAGAAGTTGACTTGAATAAAGGAGAAAAGGTTGGGAAACATATTAAGGGAATTGAGAGGAAATTAGGAAACCAAGAGGCACCAAAGAAGTTGTACCCTGAATTAGAGAAGAAGCTCAGGAAAACATTTTTCAAGGAAGTGCCAGGTTTCTGTGAAAGTAAGGAAATCTAATAGAAGGGACAGTTGGTCTAAAAGAAAAACAGATTTTCACAAGGCATGATGTAAGGGAAGGAGAGGGTTGCACTCATTGAAATGGGTGAGTATGAAGAAGTGGAGAAGGGTGGTCAAGCAGTCAGTTAATAAGTAATTATTAAGTTTCTATTGTTCTCTAGCTGCTGTAGATACAAAGTTCTTGGTATATAAAGAAAGGCAAAGGATAGCCTGCCACCTGAAGGAGAGCATAGTCAAAGGGAGGGAAAACAACATAAAAGCTACTATGGACTAACAAGATGTACACAGAACAAATTGGAGATAACCAAAAGAGAAAATGTATTAGTATTAAGGGGCATCAGGAAAGACTCCTTGTAGAAAGTGGAATTTTACTTGGGAAGGAAAAGGTATAAAACATTTATATGGTACCTACATCTGGCAGACACCATGCTAAGCACTTTACAAATATGATCCCAATTGATCCTCACAATGACTCTAAAAATTGCAGTTATTATTCTCATTTTACAATTGAGGAAACTGAAGCAAACAGAGTTAAGTGATTAGCTCAGGGCTACACAGCTAGTAAGTATCTGTGGCCAGATTAGAACTCATCTTCCAGACTTCAGACCCAGCACATTATCCACTGCTTGGAATGTAAAGGAAGTCAGGGAAGCTAAAAGGCAGAGAGATAAAGACAGAGAGGATTCCAGATATGGTAATAGCCAGTACAGTTTCTTGGGTTCAGGAAATAGATTATTGTCTATGACAAATAACAAACAAATCAATGTAAATGGGCCTCCACACCTTCATGTGAGTTAAGTGTGAAAACACTGGAAAATAGGAGAGAACCAGGTTATAATAGACTCTGAATGTCAAACAGATTTTAGATTTAGTCCTGGAAGTGATAGAGAGCCATGGATATTCTATGAAGATCAACTTGATAGCTGAATTGGAGAATAGACTGGAGTAAAGAGAGACTAGAAGTAGGAAGACCACTCAAAAGGCTATTTCAGTAATTAGAGAAATGAGATGATAAGGGTCTATACTAGAGTGATGGTAGTATCTATCATGTTATGAAGGCAAAATCAATAGGATTCAGCACAGACCAGATATTGGGGATGGGGTGGGGTGAGAAAAAGTAAAGGGTCAAGGATGACACCTAGGTGTCAACATGTGATGGTTCCTCAACAGAATAGAAATTTCCATAAGGGGGAAGGAATGAAGGAAAAATGAGGTCAGTTTGGTATGTTACCTTTAAGATCTATGGAACATCTAATTTAAGATACTAAAAAGCAATTGGAAATGCAAGTCTGGAGGTTGGAGAGAAAGTAAGACAGGATAAGTAGATCTGAGAATCATCAGTATAGAGATGAGTGATGACATTTGTATGCATGGGAGCTGAGAAGATCACCAAATGCAATAGAAGAGGGGTCAGGGACAGAGCCTTGTGGTACATCCACTTTTAATGAGCATGACTTGCATGCAGCAATGGAAATAGAGAAGGAGGAAGAAAAGAAAGATTATGAACAAAGATAATCAAGGTCTCCTTTAGTTACAGAGTAGAAAGCCTCCTACATGGCTTCACATAGCTAAAGTTGTCAATTTCAAGCTATACAGAAAAGACTTCAATCCCCAAATTATTGACCTCTCTTTTCATCCCTACTATGATGCCAGAAATTACTCAATTGTTCTTCCTTTTCAGATAAGTCATTGAAAAAAGGTTTAAGGGTTGAATTGACAATCCTCACAGGGAGAAGCAGGAAAGAGTCAAATACTACAAATTTTTTCCTTTTGGGTATTTGACTTTGTGGATCTTGAACATTGTCAAGGTCTAGAGAATTGTTCTATTATTACTGAGAGTTTAAAGCTAGAAAATATTTTTTAAAAAATGAGAATGAAACCTTAAAACTGATTTCAGTAAAAGCATTGTTCTTACCATTTAGTTGTTTCAATCATGTCGGACTTTTTGTGACTCCATCTGCAATGGTTTGCCGGTTCATTTGTAAGATGAGGAAACTCAAGCAACCAGAGTTAAGTGACTTGCTGAGGGTCACACAACTAGTTAGTGACAATCTATTGTATCACCCTGCTGCCCCATTAATAACATACCAGAACTCTATCCATAAGGTCTTTAAAGATCTCTCTCTAGCCCTTGCTCTCATTCTATTTCCCTCTATTGCTCTTCTCTCTCTCTCTCACATAATTTCTAAACCTTATCTTCCTTTTCATGATATTCCTACCACAAAATAGTACCAACTTGCCACTATTAATACCATTTCCCCCCTCATAGAACAATTCAGTTTGCATACACTTCCTAAACAGAACTCATTTCACTATAATTCTTAGCAAGCACCTAAAAAAAGGAAGCCAGGAAATTAATAAGCATAATTGCAGCATTAGCAGAGGCAAGACTATTAAAGAATAGAAGGTAAAGAATTTAAATAAAGCATTAAGTCCTGTAATCACTAAGTCCTCTCATTAGCTATCAGTGAGTTTGGACAATGGTGACCAAACCTGTTAAATTCTAAAGGGTATTCCATAGAAAGTAAATGGTTTTTATTCTCATTTATTTGCATGTATTCAATAAAGTCTGATTTAAAGATTATAGGCAACTTGTTTTAAAAAATGTTTGAACTAGACATATGATTTCATTGATATAGAAAAGTGAAGAAATTGCCTCTATAATGCATGCTGGTACTTCTTTAAAACTTAAAGTTTTACAGAACCACCCAGAACACTGGGAGAATAAGTAAATGGTATAGAATCTGTAAGTCATAGGCAAAACTTGAACCCCCAAGTCTCCCAATTCCAAGAACAAGTTCCTAATTATTAAACCACATGACCTCTCTAGAATATACATTATATACATATATATATATATATATATATATATATATATATATATATATATATATATATATATATATCTCACTCCTATTCTGCTATCTCAATGCAGTGTGAAGGGGCCCATGAGTTCACGAAGGCTATCCCAATAAAGCTATCATTAGTGGTCCGATAATTGATTGTCTCTAAGGACTAATTAAGTTCAAAGCAGTGATGTTTATCACAAGCTTAGTCAATTTATGATGAAATTTCCAGCCATAGTAACTCCTGAAGACCATCCACTATATCAAAGATGGATTACAATCTGCACTGATGGATCCAGAACAGACATTTAGGAGATTATATATTACTGAAATATATTTATGGATCCCAAATAGCTTGACAATAATCAGCAGATTCAGGAAAAGGCTCTTACTGTAGCAGAAAGTTAGACAAATAGCTGCCCCCAGCAATTTTTTTCTGCCTAACTTACACTATCAGCACAAGGTTTTTGCCCTAACCTTCCAGTGACAAAGCTACTAAAATAACAACCAGAGTCAATATTGCATTGGTTGCTCTTCTCAGTGGAAAAAGCAGAAAGTCCAGATATTAATGCAGCCATTTGATCCATTTTGAAAAGGTTTTCAACATCTTTTGAGGTGAGATGAAAGTCAACTCCCACTATGAGCAGCACAAGAAATCAGGAACTTATCTTTATTAGCAGCTGTGGGACACCCACTCTCGAAACTCTCTTATTTGAACCTTGGCTCATATTCAATTCAATTAAGCTCAAAGTAGGACAATACAGTGCAGCAAGCATATATTAAATGGTTACTATGGGTCAAATACTGTTCTAGACACTAGGTATACAATAGAAAAAAATGTTCCTGCCCCCAAGGAGCTTATATTCTGAGGTAAAACAAGAATAAGTAAATAAATAAATATAAAATAACTTAAGAACTAAGAGATCATTAATAACTAGAGGGATTTAAAGGACATAGGATCACAGATTCAGAGTAAGAAGTGTCCTTTAAAGGTCATGTAACACCCTCATTTTACAGAGAGGAAACTGATGCATAAAAAGATTAAGTAATTTGTCCAAGGTCATATAGCCAGGAAGTATCTGAAGCAGGATTTAGATTCAGGTTTTCTTAACTCCAAAAATCTTGAATGGAATTAGGGATTTCAAGAAGTGAAGATAAGAAGAGAAAGCATTTCTAACATGGAGGACATCCAGGGTAAAATCACAGTGACTGAAGACAATGTTAATTTGGGAAATTTGGCTAAAAAGAATTATGCGTGAGAAAGAATAATATGAGATGAGTCTGGAAAAATAGATTAAAGTCAGGACATGAAAAATTACAGGAAGATTTTGTATTTTATTATAAAGGCAAGAAGGAGCCACTGAAACTTCTTGAATGGGAAAGTCATATAATTGGTTCTTGATTTAAAACTACAAGGCCCATTATGCATCATCTAGTCAAATTCCTCCTTTTACAAATAAGTTTGGGACATAAATGACCAAATTACTCAATTACCCTGTCTCTAGGTGCTGGTTTATCTTAAAATGTAGCAACCATCAGGAGGAAGCTGTAAGTATGGCAAAGATGATTTGATTGGTGTATCTGAAATGAAAATAGTTCAAAATGATTGCTTTCATCCCCAGTGTCTCCTATCTTTCCGTGTTCAGTACATTCGCACTAATTCAGATTATGGTGTAATTAACTGAAAAGCTGGGGAGTGGGTGGGTTCAAGTTCTATATTGGTTTCCCACCACCTCCCTGTTCCCATTGACCATACTGCCAAACTGAGAGCTGTCGCTAGGTTAATTTATTTATCAGTGGGAGGCAAGGAGAGGAGTTTAGCACTCTCAACAATCATTTCTCTGCATTGAAAATCCAAAAAATTGTATTCCATCTGTTGGAAATCAGCTACTTCAGCAAAAACCTTGCCTGGTTTTAAGGGTCAAATTGACTCATGGTGGTCAAGGAAGTTTTTTTTTTCCTAAAAAGCGTCCTTTGACCTTCAAGTCATTCCAGGATTTTTCTTCTCCACTAAACTGGTCCTATATTCCCTAGGTGAACATCACTCTCTTTCTGGAGCTTTCTATCAATATTTGCCATTATCCAGCTTTCTGTGGAAAGGTTAGTTAATATTGTCCCTGGTGTAACAGTTTTCTATTTACAGCTCTAGGCAGATGGACTTGTTTCTATTGTATGCCTTCGTGTTAACTATTCTGCTCCACTTTTCTAGTAAATGTGCCAGGATCCTAAACAGGATGAGTTCATGGGTCTGTGGTTTCCAACCTACTTCACTTTTACATTGGAGAATAACATAAAATCATGGTGCCAGAAGAAACTTTAAGAATCATCTTCTTCAGCTTTTCTGGCATGGATTTGAAAACAGTGTGGGGAAAGTGACTTGCCTAAGGTCTAGGTAACAAATTAGAGGCAGACCTGGGCTGAAAGCCTAAGTCTTCTTTCTCCTACTTCATTTTTTTTTTAATTTCTTCATCATACTGCCTTTTTACAGTGTTTGAGCTACTTTAAGAAGAGCAAGAAAAGAAGGTAAGTTTCTACCTTTGTCAGACCACATCTGGAGTATGTGATGTTCAGTTCTAGGAGTCACATTGTAAGATAGACATACATAAACAGGAAAGCATCTACACATGGGCAGCCAAGATGGGAAAAGCCTCAATTCATACTGCATGTGATTGGTTGAAGAAACTGGAGTCTGCAGAATAGAAGACTCAAAGGACATCACTGCTATATTCAAGTATTAGTATTAATTTTCATCAAGTATCACTAATTATCAGTTAGTATCAATCAAGTATCAATTATCATGGATGAGATGTGTTCAAAATAGGCCCCAGAGAGCAGAATCAAGGTGGAAACAGTGGATAGAAAAGATAGAAGAAAATTTAGATTTCATGCTAGGAAAAATTTCCCAAACAATTGGAACTATCCCCAAATGAGATTGGGGTTAGCAATGGGAGTGGGGTGAGGGGAGAAGGAAATTATGCAGTGCAGTGGGTAAAGCAACATCCCTGAGTCAGGAGAACCTGGTTTCAAATTCAACCTTGGTCACAACCCCATTTTTGCCTGGAAAAAAAAAATAGAACAAAAGTGGAATGAACTTCCTAGAAAGATAAAATCCCCCCACTTAGAGTTCTTCAAGCAAAGCTGCATGGTAACTTATCAAGTATCTTGTAGAAAATGTAGAAGGGATTCTCTCAGGTAAATATTGACATCTCTTCCTTCTCTAAAATTTTTTGAAACTTACATTTACCTTGCAAATGTTTAGCATAATAAATATGATTATCATATATTAGAAATTAATTAGAATCTGTCATTTATAACCCCATACTGTTACCCAGGGCCAGTTAGGTAGTACAGTAGATAAAGAACCAGGCCTGAGGTCAGGAAGACTCATCTTCCTGAGTTCAAATCCAACCTCAGACACTTGCTAGCTATGAAACCATGGGCAGATTATTTAACCCTTTCTGCTTCAGTTTTCTTATCTGTCAAATGAGTAGGAGAAGGAAATAGTAAACTACTCTGGAATTTTTTCCAAGAAAACCCTAAATGGGTTCACAACGAGTTGGACACAACTGAAAAATAAAAATATTTTATAAAAAGAAAATAAATCAATATTTTCCCATATATCTAAAAATGGCTCCTGCCTCCCCCTTTAGACTTCACTTTCCTGTTTGATTCAGTTTTAAAGGAGAAACCCAAACCTAAGACATAGAGGGAAAAAGGAAGAGGAAGGCACAAAGGAAATTTCCAGGGAGTCGATGGAATCTGCTATAAAATCAGTAAACCATGGCATGAACAAGACAAGAATTCATCCCCAGTTGGCTCAACACCAGGCTTCTCTTCTTTTTTTTTATTTTTAAGGTTTTTTCAGGGCAATGGGGTTAAGTGGTTTGCCCAAGGCCACACAGCTAGGTGAATTATTAAGTGTCTGAGGCCAGATTTGAACTTAGGTACTCCTGACTCCAGGGTCAGTGCTCTATCCACTGTGCCACCTAGCCACCCCTCACCAGGCTTCTCTTAAGGTAGCACTTCAAATGTTTCTATATCTCAGTTTCCCCATCCCATTACATTTCTCAAGCAATGAATAATTTAAAATCTAGGTTTTAAAGAAAAACAGTATAAATCTCCTGGGAATAATGCAAAGAAGGAATATATGTAAATGCTGAGTAAGGCAGAAAAGACATGCAACTGTTCAGTTTTACTCATAATGTGAACCTCTGTCTACTAAATGAATCAATGCTTTTGAGATTGCATTGCATTTAATGGTGCCAAAAAACCCCCCAGGAAACATATTATCTCTGTGTAATCAAATTTGTCAGTATATTCACTGCTAAAACTCCTTTTCTCTACAAGCTGCTAATTGCCCTAGAATAAAATAATGGAACCTGTGGAGATGTTATGGTTCCAGAATCTCATAAAGTAGAAGAATATTTGTGCTGACTGTGTATCAGGGAATGAGTAAATAATTAACTCTAAGAGTTCTGTAAAGACACTTCTGACTTTCAAGTTAAATAGCAGGATGTCAGATAAATAAATAAATACATACATGCATACATACATACATACATAAATTCATCTGTACCCATATAAAGGTGTAACTCAGACTTTGGCTAGGTTATTGATTGGAAGAGGCAAAGAATAAGAAAAACATTAACTTATACATGAATAATAATATTAATAATATTTATAAAAATACTTTAAGGTTTGTAAATTATTATATTATGAAAAAAAGAACAACTAAGAAACTAGTCCTCAGAGATAATGCACTTATGAGGGCAAAGGCCACTTCAGTATCTTGTTTCCTTGTGCCTTGTTTATGTGTTTGTATTTATGTGTTTTGTTTAAGGGCTCGCACAAGACAGGAGGTGAAAAGAAGCGATACAAGAACACTCTCAAGGTCTCTCTTAAGAACTTTGGAATTGATTGTACAACATGGAGTACTCTGGCTCAGTTTTACCCAGTATGGCAGGCCCTCTATGAGCAAAGCAGATTAGAAGTAGCCCAAAGAAAACACAAGATGTACAAATTTAGAAAATCCACCCCAAATGTTCACATGACCTATTTGTAACTGACATGTAGAGCATTCTGAGCTCATATTGGTCTGATTAACCAATCAGACACATTATAACTTGTCTCTAACATAGTGATGTCATTTTGGTCTTCCTCAAGAATGAAGGACATAAACCAGACTAGGTTTTGTTTCCCAACTTATCAATTGCATGAGAAGAAAGAATTTAAGAGTTAAAAACTGGATAAACCTCAAAGCTTTTTTTATGACTATTGGACAAATATACATTGCCTATTTATGATCCAACCAGCAGAAATATGAATTTAGTAAATGTACTGGTTTGTTACCAAAAATTAAAGTGAGATCCACTAATGGCTCCCAGACCAAAACCAGTAAAATTGGTTATATTATAAACCTCAGAGCTAAGTAAAAATAAATTATACTTTTCTGTATAGTCACTTACTATCATCTAAGAAGGCAAGACTCCCTCGTGTCCCAGTCAAGACAGCAAAAACTGGCTAAGGGTTTCTGACTGTTGTAAAAGAATCCAACATCATCCCAGCAAGGAGGAGGCCCCAAGTTCTACAAGAGAAGTAGAACTTTCTAGCATGGGAGCATCCCAGTCCACTCAAAAAGTAGCCCAGTTTGAGAAAAGAGCAGTCCATTCAATCAGTGAACTTTGTGAAGAAGGACTGAGAGATTTGTGAGTTGCCTTGTCCAAATTTGTTCCCACCTTTGTATATATCACTAGCATAATATTTTAAGCTTGTGCTTATTCTCTCTATGGATGCTATATGCATTTGAGGGAGGGCATACCTTAGGTCTATTACTGAAATATCTTTTAAAGTATTATTCTTGCATTGATTTTTGAGCAAATTCAGACAATGTCAAAAGATCAATAAAATTGATTGTTTTTCAAATAATAGACAGTTATCTGACTATTTTATCATAGAAAACCCACCATTGGGACTCAAGAGCTACAATAGGAACAGTTACCTATAGGATTATTCACAAATTCTTCAGAGTAATAGTGGCTATTCTTCTAGGCAACCACTCTGCTAGCATGGTCAAGAGTCAGGAGAATGAGGAGGATTATATATTCATATATTCACATACATATATATATATACATGCATAAACATACAAATAAATAAATTTCATGCTGAGATACACAGAAACCCAAGATAAAAAATTCTGTTCCAAAAATTTGTTTTTATATTTGCTTGCTCTATGTATATTGCCTTTTGACAGATGATTCTACCTTGAAATCGATTAATACATCAGCATTAAGTAAGTTATGGAGCTTGTTTACCTGGGTGCATTATTACTGAAATACTTTTTGCTTGAAACATATTGATCACAATAGAAAAAGTCTCATTATATAACAAAATATTCATAGCAGCAGTTTTGTAGTAGAAAAAACCTGGGCACAAAGTGGGTGCCGATTGATTAGAGAAAGACTGAACAAATTGTGGTATGTGAACATAACACAACCTTACTGTGCAGATATAAGGAACAACAGATATAAGGAAATTATAGAAACACAGTAAAACATATGATCAGCTATATGGCAAAGAAAGCAGAATAAGAAGGACTATATTTATATATATATATATGTATACACATATATATGTATGTATATACTCATATATAGATATGTCTCATATAAATGAAAATAACATAAAACAATCAAGATTTAGATTAAGTATAATGATGAATTTTGAATCCAAAAAATCAAGGATGAACTATACTTCCTTTAAGCAAACAGGTTGGAATAGCGGTTACAGAATAATACTGTGAGGCTCAATCACTGCATTAATTGATTTTCCTTAATTATCTTTATTATAAGAGAAGATTCCTTGGAGAAATTGGATGGTGACCGTGCTATAAAATAAAAAAAATTAATAAAACATTTAATGTATTTGACTCAGAACAAAGGAAATATATTGGCATTTGTCCCTAGAATTTCCCATTTTAAATATAGAGTATTGTGTTTTATATTACTTAAATATATGACTGAATTTGTAATCCCATCTGTATTTGCACTTCTCCATTCCTTTTAATTTTGTACAATTCTTACTTAATTTTAAAAGTAATTATTGGGGCAACTAGGTTGCACAGTGGTTAGAGCACCGGCCCTAGAATCAGGAGGACCTGAGTTAAAATCCAGACTCAGACACTTAATAATTGCTGATCTGTGTGACCTTGGCAAGTCATTTAACCCCATTGCCTTAAATAAATTTTTAAAAAATTATTAAGAATCTACTATCTTTTAGACATTGAGCTATCTATAAATGCTACAAAGACAAAAATAAAAGCAAACTCTGCTCTGAAGGAGCTTACATTCTACTGGGGAAGGGTACACAAGTATATAAATAAGGAAATATATACAAATAAGTAAATCTACACACAAAAAGTTTCAAGGTTTTTTTTTTAAAGTAGAAGCACAAACAATTAAAAATGACTTTATCTATATCCCAAAGAGATTACCAAAAAAGGGGAAAGGACCTACATGTACAAAAATATTTACAGCAGCTCTTTTCTGTGGTAGCATAGAATTGGAAATTGAGGGAATGTCCAGCAATTGAACAAGATGTGATATATAAATATAATGGAATATTATTGTGCCAAAAAGAAATAAGGAACAGTGGATTTTAGAAAAATCTGGAGAGGCTTACCTGAAGTGATACAAACTGAAGTGTACAGAACCTGGAGAACACTGCACATAGTATTAGCAAAATTGTGTGATGATGAATTATGAGCAACTTAGGTCTTCTCAGCAATATAATGATTCAAGAAAATTTCCAAAGGAATAATGATGAAAAATGCTAAAGAACAGTTGGAATCTGATTGCAGATCGTATGTAGCATTCTATTTTCATTTTTTCTTTATTTTTTTGTGGTTCTTTTATTTTGGCTCTTTCTGCTTTCACAACATGACTAATATGGAAATATGTTTTATGTGATTAAAAATACATAAGCTACATTAAATTGCTAAATTGATAGGCAAGGGAGGGAGAGAGAGAATTTGGAACTCAAAATTTTTTTTAAATGAATGTGAAAAATTGTCTTTATATGCAAGTGGAAAACCAAAATACTATTTTTTAAAAAGTGTTAAAAATTATCTCATATCTCTCCATAAATTCTTCACAACCTACCCAACAATCTTGTTATAAATCTCACGGATAGCAATGCAGCACTCAACCTGTCCATCTGCTCTTTCACTCATACTATATAACTGCAATTCTTTTAGTATTCATTCATTCTTTGTTCATGTCTTTTAGATCATGTCTGCCATGTTATCTTTGGTATTATGTCATACCCTATTGCACTTTTTTTCATTGCCCTTTGGGTCATTTGCAATTTTGATTCTTCTGAGATGATATCAATCAATGATTTGCAGACAAAATATCAATGAGGGGAGAATATAAAATTAAAGAGATTAGAGTTTTCTGGCATTGAGTACTTTGGAAGCACTGAACTGTTCCTGAATTCTCAGTGACTTGCATAGTGCCTTACACTTCATGGCTGCTTTATAAACATAGATCTGTTCTTAAGGGAAATTTGGCAGCACTGAAGAGGATAGATTGAAATGAAGAAATACTTAAGACAAGGAAAATAATTAGGAAGTTACAAAAAATGTTCAAGGAGAAAGGTAAAGAGGATGTGAACTAAGGCAATGGTCATAAGAAGAAAAGTTTGAAAGAGGTTAGAGCAGTAGAAAAGAATCAGCTATTGTTTACTATGTGGAATGATAGTGAGGAGTTCAAAATAATGCCTATGAATAGAGTCTAGAAGAACCTTGAGAGTCTAGAAGAATGGTGCTAACTTCAGTAAAAGAGGGAAGTTTAAAAGAAGAGTATTTGGGGGAGGGGAAATGAGTTTGTTTTGAACATGTGAAATTTGAATTATCTGGGATAATTGGTCTGAAATATCTAAGAGGGAATTCAAGATTGTATCTCAGAGGCAAAAATGAGACTAATAAATATTATTATTATTTATCACCAAGAAGAGAGACTTAGGCAGTATCAATATTTAGGCCATATAATATGGATAATAAGCAGCAAAGAACAATAAGAAGGAAGAAAATAGCTTCATGCTAATACAGCATTCCATTTGGTGTTTCCATTTTTATAGTCATTGTATTGTTGGTATATATTGTTTTCCTTCTACTACCTTAACTCTTCATCAATTAATATAAGTCTTTTCTTGCTTCTCTAAATTCTTTATATTTAAAATTCCTTATAGGGATAGGGACTGGAACCAATTTCACTGACCTAGGGAACTCCCTGGGGAGGAAATTCCCTTCCCCATTTAGTTAGGCACTTTCTAGGCAATTCGTGGTTTTATAGAGTTGCCTAAAAAATAGAAGGGTTAAATGGCTTGCCCAAGACCACATAATCAATATGTGATAGAGATGGGATGTGAGTTTGGTTCCTCTCCATCATACAATATTGCTTTTTAATTTCTTAAAGTACAGTGATATTATATTTCATTATTCTACCTTTGTTTAGCTTTTTTCCATGCTGAGCATTTATTATATCTCTTATTCTTTGGTATCATGCACACCAAAAAATTCTGCTACGAATATTTTGGTATATATATTAAACTTTTCTGTCTATCAAACCTCTTTGGACTATATATCTAGCAATGTGATTTCTGGGTCAAAGGGTAATGGCATTTTGGTTCTTTTTTTTAAGCATAACTAATTCGCTTTCCACAATGGTTGGACCAATTCCCAGCACTGTCAACAGTTTATTAGTGTTCCTGTTTTCTAGCAACCCCTCCAATATTGACTATTTCCATCATTTGTTATATTTGCTAATTTACTAAGTGTGAGGTTTAAAAGTCAATGAAGTCAGTCACTTTACATAAGACATACCAAACAAATATCATCAAACTTTTCTAAAGAAAAATTCCAGGAAAGATTTCTTGCCTCTTTTCATTTCATTTTTTCCATTCATCCAAAGCACTTTGTTCATTGCTATAACAACAACTTAATCCAAACAAACATATATCTAGCAACTTAAAGAATAGCCAGGTCCATTTTTAGTCTTTGAATCAAAATCATTTTTTCTAAAAAATTAATTTTGCTTCTATTATTCTTTACTTTCATTAATCTATAGCAATAAAATTATCCTTAAAGTAAGTTTACTTTTTATTTTGGGAATTAAAAATTATTTGTTCCTAGCTCTCTTAAAGCATGAAATGCAAAGCTATTCTCTCCCCACCCCAAAATTATTTCCAAAGCATTTCCAACTTCATCTTGAAGGGACCCACAAATTGACTTAACAATAATTTTTCCTGCACATCCATTTTGATACTGTTAATGATAAGGTAGGCCTTGAAAGTTCATTTAATTTGCCATTGAAAACATTAGTTTTCTATGTATTCTAGAATATGAAATTTCCATTATACCAGTTTTCTTACCAATAGTTTTTAGCACATCCTCAATGTGATTAGTGTAGCTTTCCACATACAAGTTTCCCATTTCAATGACTGAGTGTTGCTTATGTTTCTTGAGTGCAAGAGGATCCTTCATTGTTCTCTAACTTTCAGAATGTTTGTATGGGAAGAATACAACTGTACACAAATGAACCAAACTAAGAAGTTGTAAAGTGTTCTGGACATAAAGTGAAATGTCAGATATGTATGATTTACAGTTGCTATGCCATTTAGCAAAAGTGTTGGTCTGACTCTTAGAACCCTTTCATTTTTAGGAAGCTGGAGGTCTTCTAAAAAGAATTATAAACATAATGCTTAAGAAAGAATTTAGGAGGTCAGAAATAAATTGAGTGCACTGTTTATGTAGAAACAAATGTCACCAAACCTCATTAACAAATCAATTTATCTGATTAATATTGTTTCTTCCCCCCATCTCCAAGCTAGAAGAAATTAATTCTAATCTCACAGTTCCTACAATAATATTGTCAACAGTATCTATTTTGTAGAAGCATGAAGCAATGAGTAGGTATGGCCTTGTTGTTTGAGGAGTTTGGTTCAAGTCATATCCTCAGGCAACTTCATTTATTTTTATATTATCTTATAGACTAACATGGGTATATTTTAAATTTTCCTCTGTTTTTTCATTATTCAATTATACTCAACAGTCATTTACAAAATGCCTGCTCTATTTAGGAGACTGAATTGAGGGAATCTTCAAAGTTTAGTTAATATATGACTCCTGTCCTCATGGAGCTTATTGTCTAGTAAGGGCTATCTCTAGTGACCCTTATCCAAAGCTGTCCACTGGACCCAAATGGCTTCAGAGGAGAAAGTGAGGCTAATGATTTGCCCTCATTTAAATCCAATTCATTTGCATGTTATGACATCACCTCCCTGATGTCATGGCCTCACCTCTGTGATGTCATGGATCTCTTCAGGAATGAAGGATGAACAACAACAGTCTAGTAAGGGAATATGAAATACATTTTAGACAATGATACCTAAGTATATGGGAGAGAAGGGACCTTATTAAAAAAGAGAAAGTATAAGTGATGTGTCCCTTAACCCTCTTTTCCCCTTTCATGGCACTAAGTCAGTTACTTATATTACATTAAAATCAAAGGCTTTGACTTCTCTCTTGGAATATGAAGAGGTAGTTTCTTCTTTTTTTGCAAGGCAATGGAGTTAACTGCCTTGCCCAAGGTCACACAGCTAGGTAATTATTGAGTGTCTGAGTTCAAATCTGAACTCAGATCCTCCTGACCCCAGGGCTGGTGTGCTATCCACTGCACCACCTAGCTGCCCCTAAAAGATAATTTCTAACTGACCTCACATCCTTAATCTCTGTTTGGAGAGGACCACATCCTCTTGGAGTTCATTAAGGACAAGATTTTCCCTCTGAGATGGGAAGTTTTCTTTTATTTTATTTTTTATATTTGAGTTGGAAAAGGCTTTTGTAAGCACTGTAGCCCATGGTAACCTATAAGAGCTTTGAAAAAATATTTGTTTGTTAAGTTGTATCATGTCACATTTGGAAATAAAGAAAATGATTAATTTCCCAATTGTTTGAGAGCTATGCCACACAGACATTTCTAGAAGATTCATAAATACAATGCACTAGGGAAGATACCTCCTGAGCCTATTTTAAAAAGGAAGTAATCGGTGTATTAATGAGTGAATCAAGTGGTGAGCCAGTTCAACAGAGAGAATTCAGAGTTTGAAAGTTGAGGATTCCAGGGTTGGAACTAAGTTCCAAAGAGAGAAAACACTTGGGGACAAGAGAAGTGTCCGGGGTCTTCTTCCCCGGACCCCCAAGTGAGCTCCTCAGTGGGCACTGCATCGGGCGTCCCCAGTTTTTCCCTCCCCCGGGGATCAGCGAGGAGGGACTCAGGCAGACACGTCTTCAGGAGGCATATGTTTTATTAGGTGCAGAGGGATCCCCCGAATAGCTCAGGGCTCTGGTTAATATAGGGAGTTATTTCCGGGCTGCCACCCCGATCCGCCCCGAGGGCGGAACCTACCACCCGGTTGGAGCAAGCGACACAGGCCAACCAGGCGAAGCCACTGCTCCCCTTAAGGAGCCGTGTCTTCTCTGGGTTGGTCTGACCTCACTCCCGGGGAGGTCCTATCCACCCAGGTGGTCAGGGCCGACCCCCGACAGAGAAGAATTAGCTATGTCATCAGAGACACTTGTCCAGTAGCAGACAGTTAATCTAGCTGGAGTTTTTTAAGGTGAACCAGTAGGAGAGGAGACATTCAATCAGAAGCAAAGTGACCAACTAAAGACAAATGTTTTAGGAAGATAGTCACCCAAAAAAGGATACAACTTGAAGAAAGATGTTAATTTACACAAGAAAAGAATGCTAGCGGTGAGTCCAAGTCACAAAGTGACAGAACACTACCATTTTCCCTCTTCATTTAAATTACTTCCATTTGAGTCTCTCTGAATTCCATTCTTGAGGCTTTCTTATCAGATGAACTTCCTCTACAGAATTTTAATCCATCAATCTTCCCCTAGTCTTCATGTGAACACTGAAATCTACTATTAAAAATTCTGGAGTGCATGCCGGCAAAATTTACTTTGTTTACCACAAACCTGATGAGGAAATATTCCCATCATTTCTACTCCAGCAACTAATTCTTCTCTATTAGAATCAAATCCAGAAGAGAATTTTCCTTTGCTGATTCATCTTTTCAAAGATGAAGTTGTCATCTAAAGGCAAGTCAAAAAAATTATTAACTGATCCACTTTGGGCAAAGAAAGAGCTTTAGCAGATTCTGGATAAGTGAAGTCTCTCATCACTATATCATGTTTCTGTTACTAGATGTGTAATTTGTTTCTACATACTTTACAGCTATGTCTCATTTCTGCCCAGTCTGCAATATATTGGAATGAAAACAACACTTCTGGTTTTGTCTTCATTGATCTTTACTCAAATGCATTCTACCATGCTAATATCTGAATGGGACCAATTCTATTCAATTTAATTCAACAAATATTTATTAGATACCTACTTTTTAGTTGTTGTTCAGTCATTTCAGTCATCTCTGACTCTTCAGGACCCCATTTGAGGTTTTTGTAATAAAGATACTGGAGTGGTTTGCCATTTTCTTCTCTAATTCATTTTATAGATGAGGAAGATGAGGCAACCAGAGTTCAATGATTCACCCAGGGTTACATAGCCAATACATCCCTGAGGCCAAATATGAACTCTGGAAGATGTTTCTCCTTGATTCTAATTCAGAATCTCAATTCCATACATTATATACTTGTATACTTGCCTATATTAAGTACCTAACGTATACATTATTGTTCCAGGTCATGGAAATAAGAAGACAAAAACAAAATGGCCTCTGTCCTCAAAGGGCCTATATCCTCTTGGAAAATAAGTGGCTAAAGAGAAGTAAATGCCATATATATATACAAATTTCAAGAGAGGAAAAACACTCTTAGCTCAGAATATCAGCAAAAGCATAAGACATTGTTTTTAATTTTTAATTTTAATTGTTTTCCCAATTACATCTAAAATAGTTTTCAACATTCATTTCTTGTAAACTTTTGAGTTCTACATCTTATCCCTTCCTTCCCACCCACCTCCCCATGACAATTAATAATGTGATATAGATTATACCTGTTCAATCATGTTAAACATATTTTCAAATTAGTCATACTGTGAAAGAAAAATCAAACAAAAAAGAAAAAAACCATAAGAAAGAAAAAAATTCAACAAATTTTTAAAAATGAAAATAATATACTTTCATTTGTATTCAGGCTCCATAATATTTTTTCGGGATTTGGAGGGCAATTTTTTTCACAAGTCTTTTAGAATTATCTTTGATCACTGTAATTGCTGAGAAGAGCAAAGACTATCATAACTGCCCATCACATAATATTACTGTTAAGGTGTACAACAATCTGATTCTTCTGACTTCCTTTAGCTTCCTTTCATGTAAGTAATGCTCTTCTGAAAGACACCTGCTCATGATTTCTTATAGAATAATAATATTTCATCATATTCCTATACTATAATTTGTTGAGTTATTCCCCAATTTATGGGCATCCCCTCAATTTTCACATTTCTGTTACAACAAAAGGAGCTGTTAAAAATATTTTTGAACATATAGGTAATTTTATATTTTTTATGATTTCTTTGGAATAGTAGTTGTATTTCTGAATCAAAGTGTATGCACAGTTTTATAGCCCTTTGTCAAAGATCCAATTTGGAGCATTTTTTCGTATGACTATAGATAGCTTTAATTTTTCATCTGAAAACTATCTGTTCATAACCTTTAATCATTTATCAATTAGTGAATAACTTGCTTCTTATAAATTTAATTTAGCTCTCTAAATATTTTATAAATGAAGTCTTTATCAGAAAAACTGACTGTAAATTTGATTCTCAATTTTTATTTGCAAAAACTTTTTAATTTAATGTAATCAAAATGATCCATTTTGCATTTTATAATATTCTTCATCTATTGTCTGTTCATAAACTTTTCCCCATTACATAGATCCGACAGATAAACTATTCCTTGTTCTGCTAATTTGCTTATGGTATCACTAGACATCACTATGTCTAGTCATGTACCTATTTCAACCTTATCTTGCTATAGGGTATGAGATATTGGTCTATGTCTAGTTTCTGTTTTACTGTTTTCTAGTTTTCCCAGCAGTTTTATCTTCTGATTGCAGAAGCTGGAGTCCTTGGGTTTATCCAACAGAAGAATATTATAGTCATTTACTACTGTTTCTTTTATACCTAATCTATTCCATTAATCCACTCTTTCTTATCTAATATCAAATAGTTTTGATGTCTGCTGCTTTATAATATAATTTTAGATCTGGTAGGACTAGGCTGCCTCCCTTTGCATTTTTTTCATTAAATCTCTCAATATTCTTGTTCCTCCTTTTTTTCCTCCAGATGAATTTTGTTACTATTTTTTCTAGCTCTATGAAATATTTTTCATAGACTACCAAGCAGAAGACATATTAGAAAGTAGGTTAGAAGCTCTACTTCTAATTTCCTTCCAAATTGCTCTCCAGAATGGTTAGACCAGTTCAGGTACAACTCTACCAATAGTACATTAGTATCCCAGTTTTCCCATTTCTCCTCAACATTTATCATGTTAGGAGGAAGTGAATTCTGGATATGATTTACACCTGTGAGATTTAAAAAATGGAATTTTTGGATAGGGAAAAACTAGCCAGTCAATTTGATTGGGAAAATGAGTGCACAGAAGGCAGTGGATAATATGAAATGACTAAAGACAGATCTAGTAGTTAAATGCAAGGCTGAGAATTTTATATTTTACCCTAGAGTCAATTTAAAAAAGTAAAACTTTTTGATTGGGGGGGGTGGAGGAAAGGTTGTGACATGATCAGATCCACATTAGGGATATCAGTTTTGGTATATGTGTGAAGATTGCATCGGAGAGGTAAGAAACTGAAACTGGAGAGATCAGTAAGGAAACTTGTACCAAGAGAGAGGTTTAAGCAATGGGAGGAGAGCAAAAGAGAGTTGCAAGAGTTGTTATCAAAACAAAAACAACAACCATGATAACAACAGGCAATATTTCAGTGTAATGGGGGAAGATAAAAGGATAGGGAATAAATCTATAATTTGACTGGTGGAGGGATACTGGATGAGGAAATTACCTCTTCCAATATAATTTAGTACCTTCTCTGTGATGAGCAGATAGGTGGTACAGTTTATGAGTTTGGAAGACTTAAGTTCAAATCCAGTTTCAGACACTTACGAGTTCTGTGACCCTGGACAAGTCACTTAACCCTGTTTGCCTCAGTTTCCCCATCTGTAAAATGAGATGAAGAGGAAAATAGCAAACAACTTCAGTAACTTTGCCTAGGAAATCCCATATAGGATCGTGAATAATTGGTCAGGATTGAAATTAGTGAACAACAATAAAAACCTCTCTGCAACTTAAAGAGTTTCCTGGATGTCTGAGAAGCTAAATGAGTTGTCAGGGTCACAAGGCTTGTAAATGTCTAAGACCAGAGTTGAACTCAGGTCTTCTAACTCTAGACTCTGGCACTGTATTTACTGGACCACCTAGCTGCCCATCAGAACTAGGACTTGTACCCAAGTCTTCTTTGCTACAAGACCACCTTTTAATCTACTCTACCCTTGCTGACTATTATAAAACCAATAAAAGTGTGGTTTACTTTGAATTGCTATTCCCACATCATACAAGTTGAGTTTGATTCCCATATTTTTAGATGTGAAGGCAAAATACTGCGACTAGAAAAGTTATTTTCAAATTAAAGTTTAATTACTCAATGGACTTCACAAGTCAGCAAAAACTCCTGGACATGTGTCAGGTTCTACTATTCCCACACTTGACATTCTATCTGATTGTTTTTTTTTAATTGTAAGTCACTTTCTTTGGGATGATTCCACCAGCAAGTACAGCAGAATTTGAAGTTAGGTTGGAAAGAGAAATTCCATGTAAGTGTAATTACAGAAACACATAAAAGTGACATTTATTTGAAACATTAACCACCAGTTATGGGTTAGACTGAAAAATGGTTATTTTAATCAAGACAGCTGCTTGTGTTTTAGCTAGAAGTTTTATTACCAAGGTTGAAATGAAAAATGATACTAACTTTTAAATAGCACAGTGAAACTAAAATTCAAACTTTGAAGCCTGATTCATGTTTACCTAGTTTAATATTTTTATTGTTTGTTCTTTCTTTTCCAGCTGACTCACTTTTCCTGTCAAAGACAGGTTTCATACCCAATTCATGGAATCCCTGAGTTACAAAATGAGAAGGAACACATTATATAAAATAAATTTGAAAATATTCTTGGAGAGTCATGTAAGTAAAAAAAAAAGGAAATTTCATTTTAGATGAATGCATGAAAACAGGGCAAAATATGCTGAGTTTAAGGAGCAGCTTCATAACCATTTGTCTAGAAAAGAAGGGACATGAAAGGTAATAATGTGCAATAAGGCAGGAAAGGTAGGGAAAAGATGGCTCACAGGGTACTTTAAATACCAGACTGAGGAATTTGTATTTTATCTAAGCAATAAGTTACCCCTGAAAGTTTTATGGAAGAAAAGTGACTTAGTCAGACCTATGCATTAAGGAGTACCTCACAGCCCCTCCTTATCTTCTAAGTCTCATAAAAAATTAAAAGCAACTAGTACTTTGCTTTCTAAATGTATATTCACATGGCAGGGAAAACTTTGCCTTTGGCACTATCTATAACATTGGATTGTCTCTGAGCTTTCTATTTTTTCTCAATTTTTTATTGATTTTTTTTGTTTTTATATCATAGTTAATTCAATTATCTCTGCCTATCCCATTCCCAAGAAGCCATCCCATATAACAATAGTATTAATTAGAGAGGGAAAAAATAATCAATATAACTAATCAATACATTGAAAGTCCAAAGACATATGCAATGCATAATTTCTGTGGACCTCCCACCACCATGAGGTAGGGAGTAGGAGTTGTCCTCATAGCTTTTCATTAAAGTTCTACTCAAACTTTGTAATTTTGTTACATTTGCTTTTGATTTTATATGGTTTTAGTTATTTATATTTTTTTAGTTATTGTGTATATTGTTTTCTTGGCTCAGAATACTTTACTCTATTGATAGGTTCTGTCTATAATGACCCATGTCCACCTCTTCACTGTTACCTCCACCAGACTTCCACCTTTCCCTCAGTCTCATGTATTTCTCACAAGAAGTTTCTTACTGGTCTCTCTGTAGTCACTCTGTTGCTGTCCTTGACTGCTGCATTTATTCATTTCTCCTACATTTCTGTTGTTTGGTGTACTCAAGAAGAAAATAATCTCTTTCATTGTGATTTTCTTTCTAAAAATGCTTCAAACTCCTCTTTATTATTAAACATTCATCTTTTATCATATACACTTAAGCTCAGATTTGCAGGGTAGGTCACTCTGTGCTGCATTTTGACCTCCATTGCTCTTTAGAATACATTCCTTCCCATATTTTCTGGTGGGTAATGGGGAGAAAATAGGCTTATATTATTCAAATTTCCTTCCTTTGATGAAGATCTTAAAGAACTTGTTGAGTTTTAATTGAACTGTTAAACTTAAACCCTATGTCTTAGAGTCTGCAACCTTGGGTTTTTTTCTGAAGATTATCTATGAATTCATTAAATTGGTATTTAATTTTGTTTGTTCAGAAGTTCCAGCCAGTACTCTTCTACTAAAGTTCCAGGCAGTACTCTTCTACTATTTCTGTCACTGTGGTGTTAATGTTTTTTCCCTGTCATGTGCTTCAAAGAAACCCATGATCCTTAAATTGGCTTAATATATCTATCATCAAGATTAGTAGATTTTACTTGAATCATGAGCATATTTTCTTTTAATACTACTTTTTTGCTTCTCTTCTAGATTGTCCTTCACTTCTATATATTTGTATTTTCAATCTAGTGGGAAAAAAGTTGTAGTTTCTTGGGATACTCTTAATTAGAAATTCTAGGGTTTTTTCCTAATCTGACCATAACTTTTGCTATGCTGCAGGACATAGGTTCTGTTCTCATAATTCTCATTTCTTTTATGAACCATTCAGGCATAGTGTGTTGTTATCATGTTCTACAATTTCATCAAGAGATAGATAATTCCCCCCTTTGTGGGATTTATTCATAGAAACCTGAATTCATTTACTAAATCTAGGGGAAATTTTTTCTTCTATTATTGTTTTCACAGATTTTTCTTCTGTCTAAGATCTATGCTCATCCCTGATTTTCACCATACATTTTCTAACCCTCTTCCCTCTATTGCCATTTCCTTTAGGGCTGGATCTCAAAGTGCCTCTTCTCAAAGTGGGCAATTCACAGATCACCAGTCTAAGTCTCTTCTGCAAGGAACCTTTAAGTGGTAGTGGGATGCTGAGCTCTTCTCTCACCCTGCCCCCAACTCCCCACGTCTGGCACTGGCAGGTCAGACCTTTTTAGTGTTCGTGATTTTGAGTCTCAGCTCCCCAATAGTTTTGGCTTCAAATGGAAGAACTGCCACGGTCCAAGGAAACTCTTACAGTTAGGAGATGGGGTCTTGAGGAATGAAAGGAGGAAAGGCGAATAGGTGTGAGAGTGGACTGCTTGTGTAGCCTTAATGCTGCTAGGTAGTAAGTGGGGGAGTGATGCTGAGGGAGTTCAGGATCAGTGAACATTAATCCATTTAGTTCATGAGCTTTTGGTGTTTTTTTTCTTTTGAATTCTGGGTGTCATAGGCCATGGGGACCAGTTGAAGTTGCTTTATCTTTGGTGTATAATTTCTGCTTTGGAGAGGTTTGAGAGGTTTTGCGGAAAAGAGATGTCTAGTCTTTTGTCCTCTTTTTGCTCATGTTCTGAGCTTTCTTTCATGAACAATATGTTTGGAGCTGGAGCATAGTCAAATAAGCATTTGAAATTGAGGAAAATTGGTAATTTTAGAGCATTCATCCTCTGACTCAGCCATAGGTCATACAATAATATTGAGAGAGCTCCTTAGTGACTCTGGGCCTCAGGTTTTCATTTGTGAAATGAGAAGAATAATATTGGCTGTCTGACTCAGAAAGGGCTTGCAATAATTTAATTCCACAATGCTTTGAGCCTGATAGAAAATCTTTCTCTTTTTTCCCTCTCAGTATCTCTATCCTCTTATCTCTCTCTCCTCTTCTCTTCTCTTTCATGCTTTCTCTTTTCCCCTTCTCTTTCCCCTCCTAATCTCTTCTCCCTCACTTCTCTTTCACTTTTTCTCACCTAGATCTATGATTTCAAAGAGGGAAAAATCCTATCAATAAAATTTGGTAATTTGAAATAGTCTTAGCAACTTGCTTGCCTACTTAGAGATTAAATGATTGGCCCAGGACTACTCAGATAATATGACATACAGGTAGGACTGGAATCCATCTCCTGCAAAATCTAAATTGAGTTCTCATTTTGCCAGTGTAGCTAATCCAGGGTCTTTGTTTCATTCCTGGTTCCCACATCACATGTCATAGCTCCCATATACCTATCCCCTCTCAACCTGATACCCTGTACTTTAGAAAATAGAAAGTTCTAGAATATTTCTAGTAGAAGGAAAATAGTGTTGCTGCAAATACATCCTTGATTATTGTAAATCAAATGGGAAATTGTTTTGTATCATTTTTCCCTCCCATTGATCTTTTGCAGTAAGGTCATAGTATCATTGATTTATGGGTGAAAGGGACATCAGAGATCATCTGGTTTATTCCCTTGTTTTACAGATGAGGAGACTAAGGTGCAGACATTAGGTGACAAATGACTAGCCCAGGGTCATATCATGGTAATAAATGGTAGAATTAAGAATAAAAACTAAAACTAATAAGGTGGCAATGGTATCTATAGAAAGGAATAAGGCAGGTTTCTTTGAGTATAAGAGACTGACACTGTTATGAAAAGCAGATTCTAAGATGAAGGAAAGTTTGGTTATAGAGTGTATAATGGAAGGTAAGGATAGAGCTGGATAGGAGGAGCAGGACTCAAGGTTTGGGGTATGAGCAGAGTGATGGGAGGGAAAGGTATTATATGTAATTAGAAATGGATAGGGCAGAGGACTGGAAGGCAGGAAGAACTGAGTTCAAACCAACCTTTCTCATTTATGAGCCATATGATTTATGGGCAATGATTTAACCTGCCTGTCTGCCTCAGTTTCCTTATTTGTAAAAGAGGAATAATTATATACTTTGAATGTCAAGTGATGTTTAGCACATATAAAATGTTTGCAAATCTTAAAGTACTATGTAAATTGTAATGACTATGTAATAGCCAATGATAACTTTATATTCCCAGGATTAGGAAAGAAAGAGGTAAGAGCTTCCTAGTCAAAGAATGGAGATATAAAACCTTTTGACTGGGCCTCCCACCCTCAAGGATGCTTCAAATCTGACCTTGGGTACCTATTAACTGTACAACTCAGGGCAAGTCACTTAACTTCTTCTTGCTTCAGTTTCCCCATCTACATAATGGGAACAATATAACACCTCCCTTCCAAGATTGTTGTGAGGATCAAATGAAATTATTATTGTAAAACACTTTGCACAGAGCTTGGTGTTATTATTATATTGATTATTATTATGTCATGCATCTGGATATATATATATATATATATATATATATATATATATATATATATATATATATATATATCAGATTTCAGGTGTCCTAACTAAACTCACTCTCCATAGTTCCTGACCCTTATAGTCAAGTCAGTTCAGTAATGTCCAACTCTTAAGGATCTCATTTAGCATTTCCTTGGCTAATATGATAGAATATTTTCCCATTTCTTTCTGTAGCTCGTTTTATTGATGAGGAAACAAAGCAGGGTTAAGTGACTTGCCCAAGCTCACACAGATTTGAACCCTGGAAGATGAGACTTCTTGTTGCAGACCTGGCATTTCATCCATTGAACCACCTAGTTGCCCTAGCTGAGTTTCTCATAGCAAAAGGCTTGGTGATTGAGAATGGCTTTATCACATGAGCACAAAATATCTATTTGAAAGGTAAGTGGGGTATCCAGTGCAATCAGGACAGAAAGAGTAGCACCTGAAATCCATCAGAGAATAATTGTCCTGGGAAGACCATCACAATATCCTTTCCTTTGAACATTGGTTTAGGAAAGGAACTAATCCTAGTAAACCTACAATACATTTGAAAAAAAACTGCAACTGTCTAAGTAATATAGTCTTCTCTTTTGTATCTATTCTTTGTGCTTCATAGGTGTGCTGGCCTGCTGGGAAGGAAGAACTGAGGAGAGAGAGAGAGAAGAAACAATTGTGAAAAAAACAACAAAAACAAAACAAAAAATGAAAAGAAGAAAAAAGAAGCAATTGTGGTGCATAAGTTTAATTCTCCTAAGTGTCATGTGTTCTGAATTTCTTAACATTCTAGGATAGAAAGTCAGTTGACCAGAAAGTCTGGTGTGCTGGCATAATAATTCATGAAGAAACCTAGATATTGTTACGGTATTTCAGAAAGAAGACTAGACAAAAACCATGGAAGAGTTCCTTAACAATTTGTTGTGAGCTTTGCTGAATTCCTTTATTTTCTTCTCTTTTAAAAAAATTATTTTATTATAAAAGAATCTCTTGCTGAGTAATAATAGGAGGTCATGATATATGTGGGGGAGGGAGAAAGGTGATGTAAAATATGAAGATATCAATATAAAGTCTTTTTTTTTAAAATAGAAACATTCCTGTAAAAACAAATTTGTGAATATGGCCAGAAACTTCCCCCCCCTCTCTTGGAAGCCTTTGGAGTTCTTAGTTACTCAATCAATAAACATTTATTTAGTTCTTACAATATGCCAGGCACTCTACTAAGAGGCAAGAATACAAAAAGAATGAAAAGATAATCACTTTCCTCAAGGAACTAACAATCTAATAGAAAGAATGGTCAAGTCTCTTGACCTCTCAATTTACTTAAATGCATAAAATCAAACACATAAGATTACAATGGAAGTCAATTAAACTGAATATTTATCAAAATATTTCTTAAAACCAAATTTATGTACTCTGGGGCATAGTGTTCGAAGATATAACAGAGTTCCTACATCTGGATTTCTAAGAATCTTGACTTCAGTCCCCCTCACCTTATTTCCAAGTCTCTCTGTTTTCTTATCTCACTTTTCTGTGACAGATAACCAGAAATTTAACTAGAAAGGAATCCAAAAAAATCCCAAAACATCATTTTCTGAATTTCCTGTGTTCAAGAAGCAGACAATTTACATGGGTTTGATGTCAACTGTATATAGATACAGATGGCCACTGTTAATTCCAATTCTATTTTGTAGAACCAGGATCCTTGTTATTTTAGTATTTTCTAAAGAATGCTCAAGATTTGTTAACACTGTATCCTACACATCATCTTCAAAAATAACATATTCATATTATACTTTAAAGATTTAGCCATCAGAAAATAAAATACAATGTTACACAGGGTCATATCATCCAATTGACATAGTAGGTACTTCCTTGAAGGCCTAGGAAAACTGAAGGTACCTCAAAAATGTTATGGTTATTTTGCCCCAAAAAACTTATATTACTAAATCTGGAACAAGTATCTCTTCTTAAATAAATCTGCATAATTTAAAATAGAACTGTATCCTCAAATGGCCTGTAAAACACAGGTCTCTGTGGTCTTCAGGGCCTTAATTGGACCTTGATTTTTAAAATGATAGAGAACCTAGAACTTAATATTTATCATTGATTATAAAAATGAAGAGTGAAAACATGACATAGTGAATAGAGAACTAGCCTTATAATGAAGAAAACTTAGGTTCATGTTTTTCCTCTAACACATACTTCTGTGTGACACTAGGCAAATTGTATAGACCCTCAGTTCTACGGGCAAATGATGGTGCTAAGCTTTGGTAGGAGTTTCGTCATCAGGATACCTTTATGCCAGCAGAGCATAGATCTTGTCATAAAAAGTGTATATAAATTTCAAGCAAATATGAGCAACTACTCTGTACAGTCTACTGTGCTAATTGCCTACAGGCAGAGGAAAGGAATCCTTAAGTAAAATGTAAATCAAAGAGCTTCCATTATCTTTGGGAAGACAAGGCTTATACACCGGAGATATTTAAGGCCCTAGGATTGTGCCTTGCACATATGATGTACTTATAAGTATTTTTTCAGTATAAGTGGGAAGGTGGATAGAGCCCTGTACCTAGAGTCAGGAAAATCTGATTTCTAATGCAGACTGTTATTTTTGTTTGTCCTTTTCTAAGAGGACCAGTGATATCATGGGGTGTTGTGTTGACTTGTACATAAATAGAATTTGAGTGAGAGTGCCACAAAGTCATCAACCTTGTCATTGAAGTCCAAAGGCAAAATATAAGTCAACATGACTGGTGATGGCCCAGGAAGCAGTGGATTACCTTGGTGTCTGATGTCAGACCAATCTTTAAGTGCTCCACAGTGCTTGCTTCAGTTGCCTTCATGAATGTTAGAGCAAATTGTTCTGATCCATTAGGGAATGTATGTGGTATGTGGTTCCTTTAACTCATCAGTGGGTTTGAGACATGCAGTTACCTTCAAGTTGGTTTACCCCATCTGCTAAGACTGTTAAATAGGATACTGTACTTGCCAAAGCTTCTTGGAGTCATAGGTGAGAACTGAGTGCCAGATAGATATGAAAAATATGGATGAGAAGCCCTGGAAAGGACTCAACAAGCTCTCACACCATAAGTACTGGTCCTTCCTGAACATTCAGATACTTACTGGGAGTATGAACTTGGGCAATTCATTTCACTTCTGCTTGCCTCGGTTTCCTCAACTGTAAAATAGAGACAAAAACAGTACCTACACTGCTTGTTGTGAGGGCCAAATGAGATAATATTTTTAAAAAATAATTGCCTAATACATAATAGGCATCTTATAAATGTTTAGTCTCTTCCCTTCCCTTCCCTTCCAAAATATAGATAGTCACCATGGAAAGAGGACCTGAGGATTTTGAAAAAAAGTCTAAGTTCTAATCCTCACTCTGATTCTAACTAGTTAACTAATCTAGAATTGAAACTTTTGAGTTTCAATTTCCTCATCTCTAGAATAAGGAGTTTATATGATAGTAAGTTCTGTAAGTGGAACCATTTTTTTGCAAGGCAATGGGGTTAACTGACTTCACCAAGGTCACATAGCTAGGTAATTATTAAATGATTGAGATCAGATTTCAACTTGGGTCCTCCTGATTCTAGGGCCAGTGTTCCATCCTCTGCATTATCTTGCTGCCCCAAGTGGATCCATTTTTATTCTTACATATTTGCATTGTTTTAATAAGTCTTATAAAATGATTCCATGATCTGAAATTTAAAATATAAATCCTTAATTTACTTTTTAAAATTGTGGACTTAACTGGCAATGCTAACCAGGAGAAGGAGTGCTAAGGAGATCATCAGAGAGATGTGGAACTAGAAAATGAAGGTAGTCCAGTCATGTGGCAAGAACAAAGCAACCCTGTGTGTTATTAGGTCTTTTTTGAGAAATTGAGAGAATTGGGAAAATGCTCTCTCAGCATAATGATTAGACCCCCAAAGATTTCCTGTAGGACCCATATTAGGACCTGTAACAGACTAAGAAGCATAAGACTTTCCCCTCCTTAGATGTCTTTAAACCGAGGCTGGGCAACTATTTATCTGATGTTTTACAATGTATGAATTAAACTATATGACCAACAAGGACCTTTGCAAATCTCAAATTCCAGAATTCTTGAATTCTGTGAATGTCTTGTGAACCATATGGCTGGAGGGGATTCCCACACTGATTAAATCCTAGTTCTATCATTTCATTTCTATGGAGTATCCAATATGTGATCTCTAAGCCAAACTCTAAAATACCATGGTTCTATTTCTAATGTGTTCCTACTCTATGGTGTCCTTTTTCATCTGAATCTTGATTTCATTGATCTCAGATGAAAGAATCATGAGAGGGAGAGGACATAAATAGTTTGAGTACTGACATGTTTCTATGGATTATAATACCTGATTATGTGTTCCTGAACTTCAATAGAATCAGAAAGTGTCCAAATTTGCTAAAACCAAAATTTAGATAAAATTTCTTCAGCTTCGTTACCAAACCAGTAGACTCAGGAAAAGGGTTAGATGGTGCAATTCTTATCATTGTTCTCAATATGGTCCTTGGTGGGTCAAGAGTTATTTTCAGTGTCTTGCACAAACTTTTTTTTAAACCTTGTACACCAAACCTTGGGATTTCAAAGACTCTACACAGCCCTCTGATTATTGGTGTGTTTGAACACCTGAGTCCTATTCACTAGCCCTGCTTCCCTGCCCTGTATAATATGTCATTATCATCTCTGGGCTTTGAACAGCATTTTCTTTGAAACTCTGATATTCAGTAACTTGAAGTCAGTAGCTCTGACAAATAAAAGCCAATCCAGGGTCCTGGCCTCCCCTTGTGAGGGTTGGCTTCTTAGCTTTTTCTGTTGCACAGAGATGTCAGCTCCAGTGCTCTATACAAATGGCAACTCTGATAATTACTTTTCATTTCTAACTCTTCCTTTCTTAAATGATAATGGAAAGCTGCTGCACACAGGTTTCCAAAAGGTGTTGCTTCACTCCCAAGATGCTTCTACCTTAATTGTTGAAGAGGTGAGCCTGACATTCAAGACAGATACTGAAAATATGAAAATGTGTGCCCAGAGCATATAAAATTATTCGTATATTTGTATTTTTTACATAATTGAGAACCCTCGGTTTCATGAGTTCATATTGCTTATGGGCAAATGCATTCCTCCAGTGGCACTCTATACAAAATTGGACCTTTTCTATGATGTGATTGTAGTGCTCTCCTAATGGTTCACCTCAAAACTCTCCTTGCTTCAAAACAGCTTTACCACCTGCTGTGATAGCTATTGCTGGGCTCTGTTAACAAAGAACAAGAATCTAGTACTATAATTAGAAATAAGGTTTAGAATGTAAACGTCCCCATGGAGAGGCATTACATTACAATATGTTAATATTAGATCATTTTTCTGGAAGTGATTTTGAGAAGAAGGTGACAGGCTGATCTGGATAGCAGTGGAGGTGGTGGGAGGAGACACCAAGGAGGAGTAAACTCTGAGGAAAATAAGGGCCAAGGACAACAAAGTTCATTATTGTATTGAAGGCTTCTTGTAGTCAGAATCATAGGTTCAAATACCTCCATTTTTTACTTTTTCATTCTATTCCCAAAGGCATTTCATCCCCCAAAGCCTCAGTTTCTGTAAAATGGAGATAATGATATCTATTTACTTACTCTACAAGTTTATTGTAAGTCTCAAATGAGATAATATATATATATATATATATATATATACATATATATATAAGTAGTTTGCAAAAATAAAAGCTATATAAAGGTCAATTGTTAGCATAACAATATTATCGGGTGGCTAGGTGGCGTAGTGGATAAAGCACTGGCCCTGGAGTCAGGAGTACCTGTGTTCAAATCTGGTCTCAGACACTTAATAATTACCTAGCTGTGTGGCCTTGGGCAAGCCACTTAACCCCATTTGCCTTGCGAAAACCTAAAAAAAAAACAAACCAATATTAGCATAAGAGACAGTTTGTACTAGTGGATAGAAAGTTGTGTGTAGAGTCAGGAAGACATCATCATATGGGTTCCAGTCCTGCCTTTGATATATTTTAGTTGTGTGATCATAGCCAAGTCACTTAACTATGATTTCCAAGCAACTATTATTGTAAGCTGCTTAATTAGAAAAGGGAATTTCTTCATCCAGGAGTTCTTATTTCAGTAAAATCTCAGTCCTACCACCACCACCACCATCATCTTCATCATCATCATCATCATCATCATCATCCTAAGAGTTTATTCAAGTGGGCTTACATTTTGATTTCATCCTTCATAAAATTTCCACCTGCACATATTCAGGAAATTTTCTTTGTTCATAGAGAAGGAATATTTGAAGCACAAAATTACAGGAAGTTATTATCTTTATCATTTATATCGAAGGAAGACTCTTTAGAAAGCATGACCTATAATAAGTACCAAGTATATTTATTACTAAAAACAGCTGCCAAGCATGCTTTCCATGCCAAGTACAAATCCAAAGAATGGCTTTCTAGATTTGGAAGACAATGGCTCCATGAAACTAAGACAGCTATTCCCTGTAGATATGGGTTTATAATCCTTCTTGCCCTTTTCTATCCTCCTTCCTCAGGGAATCAAAGATTGCCCATATAATGTAGAACTATCAAACACAGACTAAAAATGAATCATCTACCTCTGCAGAACCAAATAAATACCCTTTGTCTGTTTGTAGAGAGGAATCTTATTCACATAAGGGTCTGTAACATCCCTTCCAATGATGGGATTAAGCAACTATGTAACTATGTCTGTGCCATCAGATTCTAACATACAACAGTCCACTTCAATTTTTTAGTTACCTTCTCCAGGAAGTCTTCCCTGACCTACCCATATCTATCATACTATTTGCCACTTTGAACCATGTAACTATCATATATTCATCCTGGATTATTTTTATGATAGCTATTTGTCTGTATTTCAAATCCCTCTTTGAAACTGTAATTTGAAATATAGACAAATAGCTATCATGTCATTTTATCTAATCCTTCCCTCTTTTCAAAGCCTAGTAAAGTGTTTTGCTTCTAGTAATACTACGCTTACTAAATGTTTGTTATATTTTATTAAATTTTTCTAGTTCTGTTCCAGCAGCCTCTTAAAATCATCTTAATATTCCTTTCCTTCAATCCTTTAATCTCTCTTTTATGGCTATAAACCTCCTTTGATATTTCTTTATGTTGTATTAACATTCTTGATTTTCTTTTTGGAGACAATCAGTTTTTCTCCTCCACTGTGCTATCTTCTATCCATATCCTTTTCATAGTCTGTTCCTTTGTATTTTTTGAAAATCTTATACATAAAGAGTTTCCTTATCACCATTCAGTTTTTTGAAGCAATTGTGATTAAGTGACTTGCCCAGGGTCATACAGCTAGTAAGTATATGAGTTCATATTTGAATTCAACTCTTCCTGACTCAGAAGCTATCCACTGTGACACCTACCTGCCCCCGTATCATTGTTTTTCAATGTAGGCACATAGAATTTGAAATTTACCCTGCCTCCTCAACTCTCATGACATTTTTCCTGCTTTCTTCAATTTAAAAGAAGCATTAGCCTGTAAAAATAATTCTGTATTATTCAAGCATAGTTACCCTTCTTCCAAGGGTATGAGAGGGGTCTTCCAAGATTATTTTGTTATTGACTAAAATCACTAAGAGTCCCCTGTAGGTGGTAGAAAACATGGTGGTAGGAGCAGTACATAACTAATGTGTGAAAAAGCTGTCATAAAAACTATATCATCAATTTCACCCAGTTTTCTAATAATAATCACCAAATCCCCCCTCCAGTTCCCTTTCCTTTCTTTGTCCTTCATTTTCATTTTCCTGGTTGGTTTTCTTCCCTTCTAAGTGTAAGGCAGGAAATCTCACTGGCCCATCCTCTATTTTAACATCTTCTGAGCCTCAGGTTCCCCATATGTGAAATCATCATCATAATATTGCAAAAACTAACATTTCATCAGTAACCATCTTCTCAAAGAGAAAATTTCTATGAATGCAAATTAATAACAGTTATCCTACAACTTAGAATATTAGAAAATTACCTAGAAACACTGAGAGAAGCATACCAAGGTCAAAGTATAGTATATGTATCAGAATAAGGATTTGAATCCAGGATTTCTGACTCAGAGACTTGATCTTTTTTCACTATGTCCACTATCTTTCATAAGCTATTATTAGTAATCATTCACAACATTGCATTTTATCCATTTAGTCTCCTATTCTTGTGATTTTATATTTTATTTTGTCATCATTGGATCCAGGTTATTTACTGGGTTCTCTGTAGTTTCAATATTCATTCTCCTTTTATAGCTAAAGTGATGCTGTAACTAGACCCAGTTTGCATGTCATGAGATGATCATTTCTTTGCTAGCTTAGTATGCATTTCATTGTAACCTCCCCATGCATTTCGAGATCTTTCCAGACAGGCATGGATAACTTGGGAGGGAGTGAGAAAGAGGAGGGGAAATCATGGTCTACCCAACAAAAACTTTTTCCACTCACATATAAACAATTCCTCCCACTTTGCTATACTTTTAAGTTGTATGATTTCTATAAGTTCTATTCAGCAGTTATTTTCTCTCCCTTAATGGCACATTATTGTTCCTTATGTACTAAGCCCTTTGCTCTCTGCCAAGTTCCACAGCAGAATATTTTTAAAAACAATTAATCCTTCATATACACATATGTATGTCTGTCTGTATGTCTGTATGTATGTAAAACAACACTTTATTGTTTACAAAGAACTTTCCTCTTATGTTTTTACTTTTCTCTTAAATTTTTTCTTCTAGTAATAAGTATTTTAAATACTGTCCTTCCCTCAATTAACAAATTTTAAAAGAAAAGATCCCTTAATACAAATCTACAACAACTGTCCAAATTTCCACAATATCTTTGCCCTCAAACATATTGCTCTTTCTACATTTTAAGTTCATCAAACTTAATCTATCAAAAAATGAATGATGAGTTCCATCTTCATTCCTATGGTCTTGTGCTTTCCAATGGTTTTGATCAGAATAATAAAGACTTTCAGAATTGTTTCTTTACCAAAATATTGTCATTATTTAAATTGATCTTCTAATTCAGTTTGCTTCATTCTATATCAGCTCATAATAATAGTCTATTTCCTCCTGTCCATATCACTATTTCTTATGGAACAATAATATTTCATTACTTTCATGCACCAAAACTTATTTACAAAAATTCTGGGAACTATGGTATGAAAATGGAGATCCATTTCATGGATGAGAAAGCTAAGGCTTAAGAAGATTAAAGGACTGTTTAGGAGAACTTTCAGGGTAGAATCAATATGGTGACTCAAAGCTAGAAAGTTACCAAAATTTTTCCCTAACCAAATTTTAATGAAGCTTCTAAATAGACTCTAATGCTACAGAACCCACAAAAAAAATAGTGAAATAGTTATCAGCTAAAGATATCATGGAGGAACTTCAATAAAGCTCTTTCTCATGTGGATAAAAGGAGAAGATAGCTCAGCATAAGTGGGAGAGCTGAAATACCAGCAGGAGGCTCTTAGCCACAGTACAACCCAGGTTTAGACTGAGAAAATCGTAGGTGCAGCAGGCCAACAGTAAGGGTCCCAATCCCAGCTTGTAAGACAAAGTCAAAGCCCCAGGAATGCTAGGGGAAAAATGCAGGCCTGGGTTGGGATACCCTAATGCAGGGTAAAAACCACCAGTAGACAATTAGAAAGTCAAGGTCAACCTCCAGTCTCCAGTCCAAAAAGTTCTGGACTATACCTTAGGAGCAAAGATCAACTATCAAAATGAGCAAAAAAGTTAAAAAAAGAAAAGAAAGCTATTATTCTGATAGGGTTGATAAGAAAGCCTCAGAAGAGGAAAGCAATGACAAAATGCCTATATGTGAAGCCTCAAAGGGGTTACAAATTAGTCTCAAATCCAAAAACACCTCTAAGAAGAGCTCAAAATTTATTTTCAAAGACAAAGAAGACAGGAAGAAGAAAGATTTAGAAAAGAAATGAGAGTCATATAGGAGAATTATGAAAATGTGACTGAAAAATGATATCTTTAAAGTAAAATTGTACAACTGGAAAAGAAATATACTTGATCAAAAAGTAAAATTGACCAACTAGTAAAGGAATAAAACGTATCAAAAATAAAATTAGTCAACTGGAAAATGAGCATAACTCATAAAAAAAGTAAAACTAACTAAAAAAGGAATAAAACTCATTAAAAAGTAAAATTAACCAACTTGAAAAGGACACAAAATCCTAAAAATTAGAAGTGTACAAATGGGAACTAATGACTCTATGAGACATCAAGATTCCACTAAACAAAACCAAAAGGCTTAAAAATAGAAGAAAATGTTTAGTATCTCTTAGAAAAATGTCTGACCTCAAAAATAGATCCAAGAGAGGTAATTTAAGAATTATTGGTCTACCTGAAATTCACAATTAGAAAAAAAGAACCTGAGCAATATCTTTCAGAAAAATATCAAGGAAATCTGCCCTAATATCTTAGAACAAGAAGGTAAAATAGTCCTTGAAATAATCCATTAATCACCCCCAGAAAGAGACCCCAAAATAAAAACTCCAAGGAATACTCTAGTCAAATTTCATAATTATCAGCTAAAGGAGAAAATATTGCAAGCATCCAAAAAAGCACTTAAAATACCAGGGAGTCACAGGCAGCATTATTGAGCACTTATCAACATCAACATTAAAGGATCAGAGGACTTGGAGTATATTACAAAGAGCAAAGGAGCTTGGATTGCAACCAAGAATCAACTACCCTGCAAAATTTAGCATGTTATTTCAGGGTAAAAGATAGATTTTCAAAGAAATAGAGAACTTTCAAAATTACCTAATAAAAATACTAGAACTGAACAGAAAATTTGATCTTCAAATGCAAGACTCAAAAGATGCATAAAAAAAGTAAATGGGAAGAGGAAAAATTGTTCATCAGTAAGATTAAATTGTCTATATCTCTACATAGAACAACAATATTTTAGCTCTGGTTTGTATTTCTAATAGGATGGTTGGAAGGAATATACTTAGATGGAGGGTGTGGGAAGGAATTGATGAGATGTGATTAAACTTTTAACTCCTGAAAATTGTTTATTTCTCTTTGGAAAGTTAAAGGAAAGGTACATGGAAAGAGGGTTTGGGTATAAATTGATTATAATTTAATGATACTTATGGATCTTGAGATTTCTATTTCTATTGGGACAGTTGAGGGGAGGGTACATGGTTAGAGGGCACTGGTATGAAATGATTATGATGTGATGAAGTTTATAAATCAATCAATCAACCTTTTAGAATTGTTCTATCAGGAAAGAAAAATGAGTACACTTTTGACAGAGAATGAAGATACAAAACAGTATAAAACAATTAATATATAAAAAGGGGGGATTGTGCTTGGAGAAGAAGGCCTTAGAGGATAAAAAACACCACATGATGAGGCACATAGGACCCATTATAGTAAAAGGAAAGAAAGGACAGTGTGAACACTGAGTAAATCTTACTCTTAATAAATTTGGCTCAAAAATGGAATAATATATATATTCCCAATTGAATTTAGAAATTTATCTTACCTTATAAGGAACTTGGAGGGAATGGGGAGGTAAGGCTGATAAAAGGGAAGGTAAAGTAAAAGACAGTTAAGGTAAAAAAAGAAAGTAAAGAACAAGAGGAAAGGGAGAAGAAAAGGGAAGAGAGTTGAAAGAAGGGAAGAGGGCTGATAGAAGGGAAGACAGATTGAGAGGGGCAGCAGTTAGAAGCAAAACATTTATGAGGAAGAACAATGGAAAAGGAGAGTAAATAGTACAAAGGGGGAAGATAGGATGGAGGGAAATACAAAATTAATTACCTTAACTGTGAATGTGAATGGGATGAACTCTCCCATAAAACAGAAATGGATAGGAGAGTGGATTGAAAACTAGAATTTTACAATATCTTGCTTACAAGAAATACATTTGAAACAGAAAGATACACATAGAGTAAAGATAAAAGTCTGGAGTAAAATATATTACACTTAAGCTGAGGTTAAAAAATAGTTGGGGTAGCAATCCTGATCTCAGATTAAGCAAAGGCAAAAATAGATCTAATTAAAAGGGATAAGGAAAGAGAAAGACATTGTAAGGTTAAGGCCAACTAATCAATGTATTTGTAAAATTTCATGACATTCTCCTTACAATGCCCGTCAACTGTGAAATGGGTAAAAAAGTTATGATATATGAATATTTTGGAGTTCTGTAAAAATTCATGAGCAGGATACTTCCAGTCAAGATGGTAGAGAGAAACCAGGATTTCTATTAATCTCTCCTGGTTTTCCCTCAGAACTGAGACTAATCAAGCCTCTTAACAGATTTCAGAGTGACAGAATGCACAAAAGATCAGAGTGAAAAGTCTTCCAGCCAAATCTGTCAGAAAGGAATATGGGTGAGCCTAAGACAGAGAACAGAAACCCAGAACACAGGCAGAGGGTGAAAAAGTCACTGATGTCCTGCCTTTCCCAACAACCCAGGGCTCCTGAGTTCCCCAGAGCTGGCAGTTGATCCAAAGAGAAAGAGAGAGCTCCTGGCATTTCTAGCCTAGGAAACCTAACCCAGTGACTGGATTACCCTCAGACAACCCAGAGATAGCCCCAGGAGAGAGAGAGAGAGAGAGAGAGAGAGAGAGAGAGAGAGAGAGAGAGAGAAATTCCTTAATAGTCAATCCACTGAGCAACCTCCTGGAGTTCCTAATTAGTTAGCATAGACCAGTTAGCAAGCCTCTGGGTTATCAACTACACAGGTCTATGAGCAAGACCCTTCCCCCAACACAAGAACTTTCTCAAACTATATAAGAAAAGTCAGAAAAAAGCAGGGTTTATTGAAAGTTACCTTTCAATGATAAAGATGGGAAAAAAAACATAACCTCAGAAAAGGAAAGCAGAAGGAGTGCTATATGTAAAGCTATGAAGGAGAATATGAATTGGTCTCCTCAACATCTCCCCCCAGAAAGGCTTCTTAGAAAGCTCAAAAAGGATTTTACAAATCATTTGGAAAAATTGGGAAAGGAAATGCAAGAGAAAATTAACATCTTGCAACAAAAAAGTGACAAGAAAAAATTATTTAAAAATATAATGGAGCAATTAGAAAAAGAAAACATCTACTTTAAAAATAGAATTGACAAAATGGAAAAGGAGATGCAAAAAGCTGAAGAAAGTACTTCCTTGAGAATAGAATGGTACTAATGGAAACTAATGATTTCATGAGAAACAAAAAAATCTTTTAAACAAAATTTTTAAAACTGAAAAAATAGAAAGAAATGTAAAATAATTCATTGGTAAAATAACTGTTAAATAGATCCAGGAGATATAATTTAAGAATAATTGGATAGGGAGGCTCGGTGGAGCAGTGGATAGAGCACTGGCCCTGGAGTCAGGAGTACCTGAGTTCTAATCTGGCCTCAGACACTTAATAATTACCTAGCTGTGTGGTCTTGGGCAAGCTTAACCCCATTGCCTTGCAAAAACTAAAAAAAAAAAAACCACTAAAAAAAGAATAATTGGATTAACTGAAAGCTATAATCAAAAAAAGGATCTGGATATCATTCTTCAGTAAATCAAGGAGAACTGTCCTGAGATCTTGGAACCAGAGGACAAAACAGTCATTGAAAGACTCCACTGATCTCCTCCTGAAAGGGATCCCAAAATGAAAAAGCAAAGGAATATTGTAGTCAAACTCCAGAATTATCAGGTCAAGCAGGAAATCTTGGAAGTGCCAGAAAGAAGCAATTCAAATATTTATGAGCCATAATGAAGATTACACCTGACTGCATCAATGTTAAAAGATAGAAGGGACAGAATATGATATTCTAGAGAGCAGGGGAGCTTGGATTACAAACAAGAATCAACTACCCAGGAAAACTGAACATACTCTTTCAGGGGAAAAGATGGATATTTACCAAAATAGGTGACTTTCAAACTTTCCTGATGAAAAGACCAGAACTAGATAGAAAATTTGATCTTCAAAAAGGAGACTCAAGAGATACATGAAAAGGTAAATGGGGAAAAGAAAAAGACTGCTATTTAATAAGATTAAACTGATTACATCCTACCTGGGAGGAAGACTCTCAGAATTTTTGAGAATCATAACTCTATTTAGAGTGAGTATACTTAAGATGGAGATATGGACATAAGTTGAATATGATGGGATGATTTAAAAAAATTCATGACTAATAAAAAAAGGCAAGGAGTATAATGAAATGGAAGAAAGGGGGGAGGTTGAATGAGGTAAATGAAAAGATGCAAATGACCTATTACAGTTGAGGTAAAGAAGGGAGGAGGTGAGAACTGCTTGAATCTTACTCTTATTGAATTTGGCTTAAGAGGGAATGATACACCTTTCCCCCAAGATGGCACCAAAGGTGAAGAAGAAAATGGTTGTCCCCCCCACAAGAAAGAAGCCAAGTCCAAGGCCTTAAAGGCCAAGAAGACAGTGTTGAAGGGTGTCCATAGCCACAAAAAGAAGATCCAAACTTCCACCACCTTCCAGAGACCCATACACTAAAACTTCAAAGGCAACCCAAATACCCTTAGAAAAGCACCCCTCAGAGAAACAAGCTTGATCACTATGCAATCATTAAGTTCCCCTTGACCACTGAGTCTGCTATGAAAAAGACTGAGGATAATAACACCCTAGTTTTTGTTGTTGATGTCAAGGCACACAAGCACCAAATCAAGCAGGCAGTAAAGAAGCTATATGACATCGATATGGTGAAGGTCAACACACTGATCTGGCCTGATGGAGAGAAGAAGGTCTACAGCCAGCTTGCTCCAGATTATGATGCTTTAGATGTTGCCAACAAGATTGGAATCATCTAAACTGTCCAGCTGCCCTGCTTCTTCACCCACAGTAAAAGTTTTCCAGGAAAAAAAGAAAGAACAAAACATATACTAAGTTGGGTCTAGAAATTTTTCTTATCTTTCAAGTATTAGGAGGGGAAAGACAGGGAAGGCAGAAGGGGAAAAGGAAAAGAAGGGGAAAAGGGCAGGTGACTGATAGAAGGGGGGACAGTTTGAAGGAGGTGGTATTCAGAAGCAAAACTGGTGAGAAGTGGTAGACTGCAGGGAGGGAAGAAAATTACACATGGAAGGGTAACAGCATGGAGGATAATAAGAGTTAGTAATTATAATGTGATTGTGAATGGTATTAATTATTCCATAAAACAGAAGTGGATAACAGAGTGGATTAAAAATCAGAATCCTACAATATACTGTTTACAAGAAACACATTTGAAGCAGAGAAATACACGTAGAGAAAAATTAAAAGGTTCAGCTGAAGTGAAAACAGCAGAGATAGAAGTCCTTATCCCAGGTAAAGCAATTTCAAAATAGATCTCATTAAAAGAGATAAGGAAGGAAACTATACCTAAAGCTCCATAGATTATGAAATCATTTCAATACTAAACATATATTCACTAAGCGACAAAACATCCAATTTCTTAGAAGAGAGGTAAATGAGTTACAGCAAAACTATACTGGTGGGGGACCTTCCTTTCCCTTTCTCAAAATTAAACAAATCCAATCATAAAATAAACAGGGATGTTAAGGAGGTGTATAGAATATTAGAAATGTTATATGATGTTATATGATGGACTTTTGGAGAAAATTAAAAGGGGATAGAAAGGAACATTTTTTTCCTGTGGTACATGGCACCTACACAAAAATTGATCAAAAATCAGTACATAAAAAAACCTTATAATCAAATGCAAAAAGATAAAAATATTAAATGCATTCTTTTTGGATCATGATGCATTAAAAATCATATGTATTTAAGGGAAATGGAGAAAGATAGACTTAAAATTAATTGGAAACTAAATAACATAAGTTGAAAGGATGAGTGGGTCAAACAACAAATAATAAAAATAATTAAGACAATGACAATAAGGAGACAACATACCAAAACTTGTGGGATACAGTCAAAGAAACTATTAGGGGAAATTTTTTATCTCTAAATGCTTACATGAATAAAATAGAGAAAAAGATCAATGAATTGAGCATGCAACTAAAAAGGCAAGAGAAAGAAAAAATTAAAAAATCTCCAATTGAAAATCAAATTAGAAATTCTGAAAATCAATGGAGAAAATAATGGAATCAAAAGTAAAACCATTGAAATAATAAATAAAACTAAGGATTGGTTTTATGAAAAAAAAATAAAATAGATAGACCTTTAATTCTATTTTTTAAAAAAGAAAAATAAACAAATTACCAGTATCAAAACTGAAAAAGGTGAATTAACCACCAAACAGGAGGAAATTAAAGTAATAATTCAGAACTAAACAATAAATTTGACAGTTTAACAATCTAAGTGAAATGGATGAATATTTACAAAAATATAAACTGCTCAGTTAAAAAAAGGAAATTAAATATTTAATCCCATTTCAGTACAAGAAATTGAACAAGCCATCAATGAACTCCCTAAGAAACATTCCTCAGGACTAGATGGATTCACAAGTTAATTCTACAAAACATTCAAGGAACAATTTTCTTCAATTCTATATAAACTATTTGAAAAAATAGATGAAGAAGGAGTTCTTGCCAGATTCCTTCTATGGTACCTTCTATGATGCAGACACCTAAATTAGGAAGAGTCAAAACAGAGAAAGAAAATTATAGTCCAATTTCCCTAATGAATATGAGGTAAACATTTTAAATAAAATAGTAAAAAAGCAATTACAGCAAGTTTTCAGTAAGATAATACACTATGATCAAATAAAATTTATACCAGGAATGTTGAATTGGTTCTATATTAGAAAAACTTTCAACTTAATTGACCATATCAATAACAAACCTAACAGAAATCTTATGATTGTTTCAATAGGTGTTGAAATGTTTTTGACAAAACATCCATTTTTGACAACATTTTGACAACATCCATTCTTAGGGCACATAGGAATAAATGAAGTGTTCCTTAATGCTAAGCAATATTCAATTAAAATTTTTCAACCTGCAATTTATGTAAGGGGATAAATTGGAAACATTCCCAATAACATCAGGGGAGAAACAAGGATGTCTGTTATCGCCAGTATTTTCAATATTGTATTAGAATGCTAACTTTAGCAATAAGAGAAGAAAAAGAAATTGAGGGAATTAGAATAGCTAATGAAAAAACAAAACTCTCACTCTTTGCAGATGATACAATGAAAGAACCCTAGAAAATCATCTAAAAATTACTTGAAAGAATTAGCAACTTTTGAAAAGTTTCAGGATATAAAATAAATTCACATAAATCATCAGTATTTCTATGTATATATTACTAACAAGACACAGCAACAAGAGATAGAGAAATTTCATTTAGAGTAACTCTAGGGGGTGGCTAGGCGGCACAGTGGATAAAGTACCAACTAGGGAGTCAGGAGTACCTGGGTTCAAATCTGAGCTCAGACAATTAATAATTACCTAGCTGTGTGGCCTTGGGCAAGCCACTTAACCCCATTTGCCTTGCAAAATCCTAGAGTAACTCTAGACAACATGAAATACTTGGGAACTCAGAACGATATGAAAACAACTATAAAACACTTTTCACACTAATAAAATCAGATCTTTAAAAAACTGGGAAAATATCAATTGTTCACAGGTAAAGTGAATTAGTATAATAAAAATAAAATTAGATTATTTATTCAGTGCCATACCAATCAAATTTCAAAAAAAATACTTTATTCAGCTAGAAAAAATAGTAACAAAAGTCATCTGGAGAACAAAAGGTAAAGAGCATCAAGGAAATTTTGAAAAAAATGCAAAGAAAGGTGGCCTAACATATCAGGTCTAAAATTATCTTAAAAAGTGTCAGTCATCAATACTGTCTGCTAAGAGATGGAAAGATAAAGTCCACAGTCCACTTAAAGTAACAGTAGACAACATTAAATACTTGGGAATCTACCTCCCAAGACAAGCTGAGAAACTGTAAAAAAAAAAAAACAAAAAAAAAAACACCTCTCACAGAAATAAAGTCAGATCTAAACAATTGGAAAACTGTCAATTGTTCATAGTTATGTCAAGCTAATATAACAAAAATAACAATTCTATCCAAATTAAATTACTTATTCGGTGCCATACCAATCAAGCTACTACATTGAGCTAGGGAAAAAATAATAAAATTCATCTGGAGCAACATCAAGAATATCAAGGGAACTGATGAAAACAAAAGGAATAGGAAAGTAGCCTAGCACTACCAGATCTCAAACTATGCTATAAAGTGGCAGTCATCAAAACTGTCTGGTATTGGTTAAGAAATAGAGTAATGGATCAATGGATTAGGAGAGGTTCAAAAGAAACAGCAGTAAATGACTACAGTAATCTACTGTTTGACAAACCCAAAGACATTAACTTTTGCATTAAGAGCTCAATATTTGACAAAAATTGTTGGGAAAACTGGAAATTAGTATGACAAAAACCAGGCACAGACCCACATCTCATACCCTACACCAAAATAAGGTAAAAATGGATACAGGATTTAGACATAAAGTGTGATACCATAGTTCATTTAACAGATCAAGAAATATTCTATCTGTCACATATATGGAAAGGGGAGAAATTTATGATCAAGCTAGAAATAGAGTACATTATAAATTGCAAAACGGATGATTTTGACTATATTAAATGTAAAGTTTTTGCATTAATAAAACCAATGCTGCCAAAATTAGGAGGAAAAGAGAAAGTTGGGAAACAACTGATAAAGGTATCATTTCTAAAATATGTAGAGAATTACATCAAATTTAAAAAGTTACAAGTCATTCCCCAATTGATAAATGATCAAACAATATGAACAGACAGCTTTCAAATGAAGAAATTAAAGCTATATAAAATCATATGAAAAGTGCTTCAAATCATTACTGATTAGAGAAATAAAATTTAAAAACCTATGAGGTTCATTCTCACACCTATAAGATTGAACAATGATAAAAAAGGTAACATGATCAATATTGGAGAGGATGAGGGATGATTGAGAACTTAATGCATTGTTGGTAGAGTTGTGAACTGATCCAACCATTCTGAAGAGTAATAGGGAACTCAAAGAGCAATAAAACTGATTATACCCTATGACTCGGTACTTCCAATACTAATCCCATATCCAGAAGAAATCATAAAAAAAAATGAGGAAAGCCCACATGTTCCAAAATACTCATATCAGCACTTTTTTGTAGGGGCAAAGAATTGGAAATTGAGGGGAGGCCCATCAGCTTGAGAATGGCTGAACAAGTTACATACACATGAACAGGAACATTGTTGACAAACCTTGATGGATGCATCTCCTCTCAACAGTTCAAAGAGGTAGGACAACCCTAGGAGAACTGCTCTGGACAATGCTATCCACATCCAGAGGAAGAAAAACAAAGCAAAACAGAACAAAACAAAAAACCTACAAAATCTGAATGAACACGACATTCATTTTTTAAAAATTTTATCATGCCTTTCTTTCCTATCTCATGATTTTCTTTCTTTTCCCTTAATCCAAATTCCTCATACATAAAATGACTAATCTGTAAACAAGTTAAACACAAATATGTATTTGTACAATATCCACCAGAGTGTACTCTGATGTGGGGAGGGGGTGTGGAAAAGGAGGGTGGAAGGAAATTGTGTAACTTAAAAATATGCATATGGATGAATGATGAAAAATTTTCATAACATGTAACTGGAAAAATAAAATAAATATAAGACAAAAATGAAGCAAAACAACAGTAGAGTGGTGGATCAGTGGAATAGATTAGGGGGAGAAGAAGCAGTAGTAAATAACCAAAGTAATCTGCTGTTTGATAAACCCAAAGATTCCAACTTCTAGAATAATAACTCACTCTTCAATAAAAACTGCTGGGAAATTTAGATGGCAGCATAGTAGAAACTACACATAGATCATCATCTCACACAATATATCAAGATAAGATCAAATGAGTACAGGATTTTGACATAAAAGGTGATATCATAATTATGTGAACAAGGAATAGTTTATCAGAACTATGGAAAAGGGAGCAGTTTATGATCAAAGAAAATGATAGAGAACATTACAAAAGACAAAATGATAATTTTTATTACACTAAATTGCAAAGTTTCTGCACAAATGAAACAAAGGTAACCAAGATTAAAAGAAATGCTGTAAGTTGGGAAACAATTTTTACAACTATTGCTTTTGACAAAGGGCAAATTTCTAGAAAATATAGAGAACTGAGTCAAATTTATTTATTTTTCCTGACATTATATTATAATATATTACATATGTCCAAGGTAACTACTTGAAAAGATTTGATAGATGAGAGCATACTATTAGATTTTACATAACTAGGTCAAACTTTTTCTCAATAAAATAAAATAATTTTAATAATCAATCATGAATAAATGAATAAGAAAATCTACTTTTTTACATTTATCTTTCAGCTGTCAGTGAACTCTTCAATTTCTAGTGAATTTGTTCAATAAGTCAATTTTCTGGAAACTTGATTAGGATAGTTCTAATATATAGTTAATTAAGCTACTTTTTTCAAATTAATTTATTTCTTAAGTTATAGATTACTCAGAATAAAATAGTCATTTTTCTTATATTTCAAGTAATGAATCTAGTAAGAATTATAAATCATATTTATTCAATTAAAAATATAATCTTTGAACATAACAAACAATTATAATTTGTAGTTGGAAAGTTCTGCTGCTATTTGCTGCCAAGTAGACTGATAAAAATATTTATCAAAAGGGACACTTTTAAAAGTACTGACAAAGTTTAAGAAGTCTCAATTGTTCATTTATACAACATTGCTTTTGTTGTTTTGTGCTTTTAACTCTGAATACTTTCCATGTTTTTCTGTCTACCCATTGGATTTAATATTTGCTGATCAATGGGAAGTTTTTTCCTAATTCTCTCAAGAGCTCATACTCTCTCTCTCTTTTTAATATTTTATTTGTTTTCCATTTCTATACAATAGTAATTTCTATCTTTCACTTTTTGTAAGGTTTTGAATTTTACCATTTTCCCCTACCCTTCCTTTCCTCCTCCTCCCACAGAAAGCAGTCTGATAGTATTTACATTGCTTCCATTCCATACAATGATCAAGATTGAATGTTTTGAAAGAAAAATCATATCCTTGAGGAAAATTAAAACATTAGAGATAGAAAAATTATGTACTGCATCAGGCAACTTTGTTTTTATTTTTTAATTGAAGCTAGTAGTCTTTGGTCTTTGTTTTAACTCCCCAATTCTTTCTCTGGATACAGCTAGTATTCTGCATTGCAGTTACCCTAAAATTGTCCCTGATATTGCACCGATTGAAGGAGCAAGTCCATTAAGGTTGATCATCACCCCCATGTTGCTCTTAGGGTGTACAATGTTCTTCTGATTCTGCTCATCTCTCTCAGCATCAGTTCATGCAAGTTTTTCTAAGCTTCTCTGAAATCCCATTCCTCCTGGTTTCTAATAGAACAATAGTGTTCCATAGTGTACATATACTACAATTTGTTCAGCCATTCCTCAATTCATGGACATTCACTTGATTTCCAATTCTTTACTACCACAAACAGAACTGCTGTGAATATTTTTGTACAAGTATTGTTTTTATCCTTTTTTATGATCTCTTTAGGGTTTAGACCCAGTAATGATATTGCTGGATCAAAGGGTATGCACATTTTTATTGTCCTTTGGGCATAATTCCAAATTGCTCTCCAGAAAGGTTGGATGAGTTCACAGCTCCACCAACAATGCATTAGTATCCCAGATTTCCCACATCCCATCCAACATTGCTCATTGAACTTTCTGGCCATATTGGCCAATCTGAGAGGTGTGAGGTAGTACCTCAAAGATGCTTCAATTTGCATTTCTCTAATCAGTAATGATTTGTACTATTTTTGATATGACTATAGATAGCTTTAATCTGTAGATTGCCTTTGCATATCCTTTAACCTATTTGTTAACTGGGGAATAATTCTCTATATATTTTAGTAATGAGACCTTTGTCAGAAATGCTGTAAAAATTGTTTCCAAATTTACTACATTTCTTTTGATATTGATTACAATAGGTTTTTTTGAAATAGAAAAGCTTTTCAATTTAATGTAGTTAAAATTATCTACTTTGTTTTTAATAATGCTCTCTATCAAGATGGTGGAGAGAAGACAGGCACAGTTCTAAAGTCTCCTAATCTCTTCACCATCTATCACATGAAACAAACCTCTTAAAAGAAATTCGAGCCACAAAACCCAGAAAGAAAAGCTAGGAGAAAGAACATCTACCTCAGGATTTGTCTCCTGCAGCAGCTTTGGCTGAATTTGGGTGGGTGAGTCTGGGCTCAGAGGGAGGATCAGCCCCGGATCAGCCAGATTAACAGCTGAATTGGAACCCGGAGTCTGAGGGCCCGAGAGCCAGACCTGCTGGATCAGTGGCGGGGGGGGGGGGGGGGGGGGGGGGGGGGGGGCGGGGCTGGACGAAAGGGGCTTGGGCCCATGGGGAAACAGAGGCTCTGGTGTTGGTGCTGTACCCCTGGAGCTCGGGGACCAGGATGGGAGAAGAGTTCTGGTGCAGGAGAGCTGCAGACACCATCCCTAGGCTCCTCAGGTCTGAGAAACTCTGAGGGCATGCCTCCATTGCACAGAGGCCTCTCCCCAAACAAAGGCAAACTACTTCTGCCTCAGGCCCAGGTGTGTGAGCAGAAGAACCAGCCCAGCTGAGGAATGGCCTCAGGCCAGGGTAAAGCCCACCATTGATTGAAGGCAAAACAATTCAATAGTTCCAACTCCTCCCTTTGGGCAAAGGGAGAAGGCCTCTCAACCAAGGTCACAGACACTCCAGAGAGGGAAACCAGCACCTCCTACTGTCCAGCCAGAGAAACTGCACTCAGTAAAGCCTTTAGCGATCCCAAGCCCAGGTGAACCAGCCCCCCTAACTCAAGGTCTTAGCATAATGAAGGGTCAGTGGAAAGGTGGATCCATAGAAAAATTCCTGGAAGGGAAAGACCCCAACTCAGAGAGACCTGGAACCTCTGAGGAGAATACAATCTGGTCTCCAGCACAGAAAGACTTCCTTGAAGAAATAAGGAAGGAGCTTAAAATTTGGGAGAGACAATTAATACCTTGCAACAAGAAAACAAAACCTTAAAAAGTACAATTGGACAAACACAAAAGGAGAATAAATCTCTCAGATCATCAATTGGACAATTACAAAATGAGAATATTTCTCTCAGATCCTCAAATGAGCAAATTCAAAAAGAAATTAATTCTCTCAAAACCTCAATTGGTCAAATGGCAAGCTCTTTCAAAAGTAGAATTGACCAATTGGAAAATGAGTTGCAAAAGGTTAATGAATAAAATTCCCCCCCCCAACAAATGGAGTATACAGAGACTAATGACTCCAAGAGACAGCAAGAGTCAGTTAAACAAAATCAAAAAATAGAAAAAATAGAAACAAATGTAAAATACCTCATCAACAAAACCACTGATCTTGAGAATAGATCGAGGAGGGGCAACCTGAAAATTAAAGGACTTCCTGAAAACATCGAGGAGAAAAGAAAAAAGCCTGGACTTAATATTACAGGATCTAGTGATGGAAAACTGCCCTGATATCATGGAATTGGAGGGCAAAGTAGTTATTGAAAGAGTATATCAATCCCCACAAGAAAAAGATCCTAAAATGAAAACACCAAGGAATGTTGTGGCCAAACTGCAGAACTATCAGATAAAAGAGAAAATCCTGCAAGCAGCCAGAAAGAAACAATTTAAATATCAAGGAGCCACAGTAAGGATCATGCAGGACCTGGCTGCATCAGCTTTAAGGGATTGAAGGGGCCTGGAACAAGATATTTTGAAGAGCACAGGAGCTTGGAATGGAGCCAAGAATCTACTTTCCTGCAAAGCTGAGCCTTCTCTTCCAGGGAAAAAGATGGACATTTAACGAAATGGAAGAATTCCAAAAATTTCCGATGGAAAGACCAGAGCTAAACAGAAAATTTGGACATCAAACAGGAGGTTCAAGAGACACATGAAAAGGTAAAAAAAAAAGGGGGAGGCGGTAAAAGAAAAAAAATGCAATACAGTAAGTTGAAACTGGCTATATCCCAGCATGGGGGGGGGGGGGAGATTCTCATAAACCTTGAGAAATATAACTCTAACAGAGAGAATACACCTAGCCAGAAAAGATGGACATTCATGACCTATCCATGAGATTACTATCTAATGGTGATGTAACTGGCTTTAATAAAAATTGGGAGAAAGGCTCTAATAACTCTCAGGAATTTTGACTCTATTCAATAGAATATGCAGAACTAGAAGGGACAGACACTCAGAATTTTCTATGACTTAGATAGAATGATCTAAAAACAAAACACTACCACCCTAAAAGGGGGACAGGAAAGATGGGAGGAGGGAGGGGATTGAATGGGGTAAATCTCATTACACTAAGAGGTACAAAAAACCTATGGTAATAGTGGGGAAGAAGGGAGCAGAGAAGAAACACCTGAATCTTCTTCTCATCAGACTTGGCTTAAAGTCAACCTACACATACTCAGTTAACTTATGAAACATCTAACCTTTCAGGTATTAAAAGGGGAAAAGGGGAGGGGGGACGGAGAAAGGGAAGGGGAGTGGGGGAAATAAGGGGAAATAACAAAAGGAAGGGAAGGGAAAAAGGAAAAAGGGAAAGGGGAAAGAAAGGGGAGGGTGTGATATAGGAGGGCAAACACACTGAAGGGGGTGGTTTTCAGAAACAAAAGACTGGGGGATATGGATAAAAGGGGGGAAAGGGGGAAAATACAAACAGAGGGAAGATAGCATGGAGGGCAATAAAGAATTAGTAATCATAACCTTGAATGTGAATGGGATGAACTCTCCCTTAAAACATAAGCAAATAGCAGAATGGATTAAAAACCAGAATCCTACGATATGCTGCTTACAAGAAACTCATTTGAAGCAGAGTGATACATATAGAGTAAAGGTAAAAGACTGGAGAAATATATATTTTGCTTCAGCTGAAGTAAAAAAAGCAGGGGTAGCAATCCTTATCTCAGATAAAGCAGCAGCAAAAATAGTGTTAAAAGAGATAAAGAAGGAAACTTTATCCTCCTATAAGGTACCATAAACAATAAAGTCATTTCAATATTGAATATATATGCACCCAGTGGGACAGCACCCAAATTATTAGAGGAGAAGCTGAAAGAATTACAAGAAGACATAGATAGCAAAACTCTACTAGTGGGAGACCTCAACCTCCTGCTATCACATCTAGATAAATAGAATCATAAAACAAACAAGAAAGAAATTAGGGAGGTAAATAGATTGTTAGAAAAATTAGATATGGTAGACTTATGGAGGAAACTGAATGGGGATAGAAAGGAATATGCCTTTTTCTCTGCAGTACATGGAACTTATACAAAAATTGACCATGTACTAGAACATAAAAACCTAACGATCAACTGCAGAAAGGCAGAAATAGTGAATACATCTTTCTCAGATCACAATGCAATAAAAGTCATATGCAATATTGGGCCAAGGAGATATAGACCCAGAACAAATTGGAAACTGAATAACCTCATTTTAAAAAATGAGTGGACCAAAAAACAAATTATAGAAAGAATTTACCATTTTATCCTAGATAATGATAATAATGAAACAACATACCAAAACCTATGGGATTCATTTAAGGGAACTCTCAGGGGATATATTATAGCTCTAAATGCTTATATGAATAAATTGGAGAAAGAGGAAACCAATGAACCAAACATGCAATTTAAAAAATTAGAGAAAGAACAAATCAAAAATCCCCAATTAAGTACCAAACTAGAAATTCTAAAAATTAAAGGAGAAATTAATAAAATTGAAAGCAAAAAAACTATTGAATTAATAAATAAAACCAAAAGTTGGTTTTATGAAAAAACCAATAAAATTGATAAACCTCTGGTCAATTTGATTAAAAAAAAAAGAAGAAAACCAAATTGCTAGTATCATAAATGAAAAAGGTGAACTCACCACCAATGAGGAGGAAATTAAAGTAATAATTCGAAATTATTTTGCCCAACTCTATGCCAATAAATTTGATAATCTAAGTGAAATGGATGAATATTTGCAAAAATATAAGTTTCCCAGGTTAAATGAAGAAGAGATTAAATACCTAAACAACCCTATCTCAGAAAAAGAAATTCAACAAGCCATTACTGAACTCCCTAAAAAAAAATCTCCAGGGCCTGATGGATTCACAAGTGAATTCTACCAAACATTTAAGGAGCAATTGGTTCCAATCCTATATAAACTCTTTGGAAAAATAGGGAAAGGTGGAACTCTGCCTAACTCTTTCTATGAAACCAATATGGTACTGTTACCTAAACCAGGAAGAGTTAAAACAGAGAAAGAAATTTATAGACCTATCTCCCTGATGAATATAGATGCAAAAATCCTAAATAAAATCTTAGCAAAATGATTACAAGTCATCACTAGGATAATAAATTATGATCAAGTAGGATTTATTCCAGGAATGCAGGGTTGGTTCAATATTAGGAAAACTGTTAGTATACTCAATTATATCAACAACAAACCTATCAGAAATCATATGATCATATCAATAGATTCTGAAAAAGCTTTTGACAAAATACAGCATCCATTCCTATTAAAAACACTAGAGAGTGTAGGAATAAATGGACTGTTCCTTAAAATAATTAGCAGTATCTATCTGAAACCATCAACAAGCATTATATTCAACGGGGAGAGGCTAGAGGCATTCCCAATAAGATCAGGGGTGAAACAAGGGTGCCCATTATCACCACTACTATTCAATATTGTATTAGAAATGTTAGCATCAGCAATTAGAGAAGAAAAAGAAATTAAAGGAATTAGAATTGGGAAGGAAGAGACAAAACTCTCACTCTTTGCCGATGACATGATGGTCTACCTAGAGAATCCCAAGAAATCATCTAAAAAACTACTGGAAACAATTAGCAATTTTATCATAGTTGCAGATTATAAAATAAACCCTCATAAATCCTCAACTTTTCTATATATGTCTAGCAAGAAACAGCAGGCAGAGCTAGAAAGAGAAATCCCATTCAAAGTAACCTCAGACAATATGAAATATTTGGGAGTCTATTTGCCAAGATAGACTCAGAATCTTTTTGAAAACAATTATAAAACACTTTTCACACAAATTAAATTAGATTTAAATAACTGTGCAAATATCAACTGCTCATGGATAGGTAGAGCTAATATAATAAAAATGACAATTCTACCAAAACTAAACTATCTGTTTAGTGCCCTACCAATCAAAATTCCAAAAAAAATTACTTTAACAAATTAGAAAAAATTGTAAGTAAATTCATATGGAGGAAATAAAAAGTCTAGAATTGCCAGGAGCTTAATGAAAAAAAGTGCAAAAGAAGGTGGCTTAGCCCTACCCGATCTAAAATTATATTATAAATCATCAATCATCCAAACTGTTTGGTATTGGCTAAGAAATAGAGTGGTGGACAAGTGGAATAGACTAGGTGTAAAAGCAGGAGATGATTATAGTAATCTGCTATTTGATAAACCCAAAGAGTCTGGCCATTGGGATAAAAACTCCCTCTTTGATAAAAATTGCTGGGAAAATTGGAAGTTAGCATGGAAGAAACTTAGATTAGACCAATACCTCACACCCTTTACCAAGATAAGATCCAAATGGTTACAGGACATAGACATAAAAAACAATACTATAAGCAAATTAGAAGATCAAGGACTAGTCTACCTGTCAGATCTATGGAAAGGGGAACAGTTTATGACTAAGGAAGAGTTGGAGAACATCACCAAAAAACTAATTAGATGATTTCAATTACATTAAATTAAAAAGCTTTTGCACAGATAAAACCAATGTAACCAATATCAAAAGAAATGTAGTAAACTGAGAAACAAGCTTTACAACTAATGATTCTGACAAAGGACTCATTTCTAAAATATACAGAGAACTGAGTCATATTTTTAAAACAAAAAGCCATTCCCCAATTGACAAATGGTCAAAAGATATGCAAAGGCAATTTACCCATGAGGAGATCAAATTAATCCATAGCCATATGAAAAAAATGCTCTAAATCATTAATTATTAGAGAAATGCAAATTAAAGCTTCTCTGAGGTACCACCTCACACCTCGCAAATTAGCCAGTATGACCAGGAAGGATAATGATCATTGTTGGAAGGGATGTGGGAAATCTGGGACACTATTACACTGTTGGTGGAGCTGTGAACTCATCCAACCCTTCTGGAGAGCTATTTGGAACTATGTCCAAAGGGCAACAAAAATGTGCATACACCTTTGACCCAGCAATACCACTACTGGGTCTATACCCTGAAGTGATGAGGAAAAAGGGTAAAAACATTACTTGTACAAAAATATTTATAGCAGCCCTGTTTGTGGTGGCAAAGAATTGGAAATCCAGTAAATGTCCTTCAATTGGGGAATGGCTTAGCAAACTGTAGTATATGTATGTCATGGAACACTATTGTTCTATTAGAAACCAGGAGGGACAGGATTTCAGGGAAACCTGGAGGGATCTGCATGAACTGATTCTGAGTGAGATGAGCAGAACCAGAAAAACACTGTACACCCTAACAGCAACATGGAAGTGATGTTCAACCTAGAAGGATTTGTTCATTCCATCAGTGCAACAATGGGAACAATTTTGGGCAGTCTGCAAAGGAGAGTACCATCTGTATCCAGATAAGGAGCTGTAGAGTTTGAATAAAGTTCAAGGACTATTCCCTTTAATTTAGAAAAAAACAGATAGCTTATTGTCTGATCTTGTTACCTCTTAGACTTTTCTCTTTAAGGATATGATTGCTCTCTCATCAAATCCAATTTGGATCAAGGTACAACATGGAAACAAAGTAAAGACTGACAGAGTGCTTTCTGTGGGGGGGAGGGAAGCAAGATTGGGGGAAAATGTAAAACTCAAATAATATCGTTAATAAAAATAAATTAAAATTTTAAAAAATGCTCTCTATCTCTTCCTTGGTCATAAACTGCTTCCCTTTCTATAGATTTGACAGGTAAACTGTTCCTTGATATCCTAATTTGCTTATAATATTGTCTTTAATGTCTGAATCCTGTATTCATTTTCCTCTTATCTTAGTATAGGGTATGAGATGTTGGTCTAATCCAAGTTTCTCCATATTAGTTTCCAATTTTCCCAAAAGTATTTATCGAAGAGAGAGTTCTTATCCCAGAAGCTGGACTCTTTGGGTTTATCAAACAGCAGATTACTATAATCCTTTCCTGCTGTCTCTTTTGTACCTAGTGTATTCTACTCAACCACCACTCTATTTCTTAGCCAATACTGGTGTTATATAAGATAATTTTAGATCTGGTAATGCTAAGCCACCTTGTATTGCACTTTTTTTTCATTAAATCCCTTGATATTCTTGATTTTTTGTTTCTCCATATGAATTTAGTTACAAATTTTTCTAGCTCATTAAAGTAATTTTTTGGAAGTGTGATTGGTGAGGCACTAAATAAATAGTTTAATGTAGGTAGAATTTTTATTATATTAACTCAGCCTATCAATGAGCAGTTGATATTTTCCCAGTTGTTTAAATCTGATTTTATTTGTGTGAAAAGTGTTTTATAGTTGTTTTCATAGAGTTACTGTTTCTGCTTTAGCAGGTAGACTCTTAATTATTTTATATTGTCTGAAGTTACTTTAAATGGGATTTCTCTTTTTAGCTGTTGCTGCTGTATCTTACTAGTAATATATAGAAATGCTGAGAATTTATGTAGGTTTATTTCATATCCTACAACTTTGCTAAAGTTGCTAATTGTTTCTAGTAGTTGTTTAGATCATTTTTTTGGATTCTCTAGGTATCCCATCATGTCATCTCCAAAGAGTGAGAGTTTTGCTTCTTCCTTCCCAATTCTAATTCCTTCAGTTTCTTTTTCTTCTCTTATTGCTGAAGCTAACATTTCTAATATAATACTTATAGTAGAGGTGATAAAGGGCATCTTCGTTTTACCCCGATCTTATTGGGAATTCCTCTCACTTATCCCCATTGCATATAATGCTTGTTGATGGTTTCAGATACATACTGCATATCATTCTAAGGAACAATCTATTCCCCTCTATTGTTTTTAGTAGGAATTGGTGTTGTATTTTGTCAAAGCTTTTTTTCAATATCTATCAAGATAGTCATAGAATTTCTTATAGGTTTGTTATTGATATAGTCAGTTATGCTAGCAGTTTTTCTTAATATTAAACCAACCCTGAATTCCTGGGATGAATCCTACTTGATAATAGTGTATTATCCTAGTGATAACTTGCTGTAATTGCTTTGCTAATATTTTATTTAAGATGTTTGCATCCATTGAGTCAAATTTATAAGAAAACAAGTCATTCCCCAATTTATAAATGTTCTAAGGATATGGAAAGACAATTCTCAGACAGAGAAATCAAAGCTATCTATAGTCATGTGAAAAGTTGCCCTAAATCATTATTGATTAGAGAAATGCAAATTAAAACAACTCTGAGGTACTACTTCATATTTATCAAATTGATCAGTATGACTAAAAGGGAAAATGATTAATGTTGGAGGGGATGTGGGAAAACTGGAATACTAATGCATTGTGGTGGAGTTGTGAATTGAAATAATTTTTCTGGAGAACAATTTGGAATTATACTTAAAGGATAATAAATTTGTGCATATCCTTCAATCCAACAATACCACTACTGGGTATTTTATCCCAAAGAGATCATGAAAAAGGGTAAACATCCCACACATACAAAAATATTCAAAGCAACTCTTTTTTGTAATGGCAAAGATTTGGAAATTGAGGGAATGTCCATCAATTGGGGAATGGTGCAAACCGTGGATGTGAGAGAATATGAATGTGAGGAAACACTATTGTTCTGTTTCAAAAGGCCTGGAAAGACTAGTGTGAACTGATGCTGAGTGAAGTGAGCAAAATCAGATCATACCCACTAACAGCAACATGATGTGATGATCATCTGTGATGTACTTGTTCATTTCAGCATTAGATAATCAAAAGACTTGTGATAGAAAAATACCATCCATATTCAGAGAAGGAATTATACAGAGTTTAAATGCCAACCAAAGCTTACTATCTTCAATGTTTAAGTTATTTTATGTATCTTATTGGTTTTTCTCTCTAATGTTTTTTCCTTCCATTTGGATTTGATTCTTCTTTCACAACATGATTAATGTGGTCCTATGTTTAGCACAGATACATATAGAGGCTCTGTTAGATTGCTTTCTGTCAGGGGGAGGGGGAAGTGAAAGGAGGAAGGAATTACTATTGCATGTAATTGGAAAATTAAATAAATATTTTTTTTGTTAAAAAAGAAACCATGAGCAGAAAACTTCAGAAAATTTGGAAAGACTTACATGAACTGTGCTGAGAGAAGTGAGCAGCAGCAGGGGAACATTGTGAGATGATCAATTATGATAGAATCAACTTTTCACAATGATGATGATGTTTGTCCTTCATTCTCTATGAAGACTCTGACATCAGGGAACGTGATGCAATGGCAAACACATGAGTTGGCTTAGGGAATAGATCTGTGCTAAGTCACTAGGCTCATTTTCTCCTCCAGACCCTTCATCTGGGTCCAGTGGTCATATATCAATCAGGTCAACTGGAGATGTCCCTGAATGCAAGGCAATCAGGTTTAAGTGACCTGTCCAAGGTTGCGCAGCTAGTAAGTGGCAAGTGTCTGAGGCTGGCATTTGAACTTGAGTCCTTCTGACTCCAAGGCCAGTGCTCTATTTCTTACAGTAATACAAAGATAAAGGACAATCTTGAGAGACCTGTTAAGGAAAATGTCATCCACATCCAGAAAAGATATTATGGATTCTGAATGCATAGCAGAGCTTCCTATGTTCTCTTTTAACAACTTCTTTTATTTTTTTTCTTTCTTTCTCATGATTTTCCCCTTAGTTCTAATTATTCTTTCACAACATGACTAATATGGGAAAATGTTAAACACAATTGTACATATACAACCTATATCAAACTGTGGTCATGGGGAGGGGGGAATAGAAGGAAGGATGGTAGAAAAGATGTGGAAGTCTAAAGATTGCAAAAAATATGAGTATTGAAAACTATTTTTGCATGTTATTGGAAAATCAATTTTTTAAAAAGAATTCTACCTAGAAAAAAAGGACTGCCTAATATTTAGCCTACAATTATTTGAGTCAGAACTTTGACTCAGACTCTCCTCAATCCAGAACTCTTTCCACAGTACTAGATGTCTCCATTTCCTACTACCCGCAATCTTTCTTTATCTTGTAGATGATTGTTAATGTTACTTTTATTGTACTGACCATTTTCCTCTTCTCCCATGTGCCTCTGAAAACAGATGCCAAAGGATTGCCTTGGCAATGTAGGAAAGTCTTAAAGAACTTAACACCGAGACTATCAGACACAGGGACACTTTCCTTCTGAAATGAGTTGTTCATGCTTCCCATTTTATAAGCTGCAGTCTCTACCTTTAAGTCATTAGCTTTTCAATACTCTGATTAGACAACATCCTTTTCCTACTTTCTGCATCTTTCCTTATTCCTGAAGTATTTTTTTAAAGAATTCCTGAACCTATTACATTAGCAAAAATTTATTGATTATCTTTCTATGTCATCTTAATTGAACATGTTTTTCTCTTAAATATGCACTATCAGCCACTCTTATTTTTTTTCTTGCAGGATGGCTAAAGGGAGTAATAATTTTTACCTGATCTTCTATTCTTCACATCATCTTGCGACTACAAAAACATCTTATTCTTTCTTAGATTTTTTTCACTATTTCCAGTTTTTCTATGTTCTCTATGTTTCAATGTTTTCTATTTCTTTAAATAGAATTGTGTAGTTTACTATTTAAGGCTTCACTATTTCCTTTAGAAATTTTTCTCTCTCTCTCACACACACACACACACATACATGTGTGTATGTATATTTATATGTGAAAATGTGTGTGTCAGTGTATGTGTATGTGTTATATGTGTATTTGTGATCGAAAAGTCTTAGTGTAGATGACACAGCAGATAGAGCACTGGAACTAGAGTTAGGAAAACTTCCTCTTCAATCTAACCTCAGACATTTCAGACTAGGCAAAGCCAGCTAACCATGTTTGTCTCTGTTTCCTTATTTATAAAATGCTCTGGAGGATGAATTAACTAACAACTCCAGGGTCTTTGCAAAGAAAATAGCAAACAAGGTCACAAAGAGTCAGATATGACTAAAACAAGTTTATAACAATAACAAAAACAATATAAATACATATGTATTTTTTCAACTATTCTATAAATTAGAAAATATTTACTAAGGACCTACTATTACTAATAAATTATGACTACTACTGCTTCAGGCACTGTGAAAAGAATAGAATATACAAAAAAACATCAAAAGATAGTACTTGTTCTCAAGGAGTTTCACAGTCCACATGGGGGAAAAACTATGTATATATGGATAAATTGGAGATAATCAAGAGGGAGAAGGTACTAGTATTAAGAAAAATAGGAAGGACTTCTAATGAAAGACAGGATTTCAGCAGATCTTGAAAGAAACCATATAAGCCAAGAGGTAGAGATGAGGAGAGATAATATAGGAGACAGTCAGTGAACATGTCAGAGTTGGGAAATGGAGTACCTTGTTTGAAGAAGAGCAAAATGCTCATGGGATCTCAGACTATGGGTTGGGAGAGGAAGAGAGAAGGAGGAATAAGAAGATTGAAAAGATTGGGAGGCACAATGTTTTGATGGTCTTTGAAAGCCAACAGAAGATTTTATAGTTGAAACTGGAGGCAATATGGAGCCCTAGCATTTACTGAGTGGGAGTGAAATGGTAAAATTGATTCTTTAGGAAGATCAATGTGACAAGGAGATCAATAGGCAACCTAGTGCAAAAGTTCAGGAATGAGTTATGAGGGTCTTCATCAGGGTAGTAACAGTGTCAAAGGAGAGAAGGGAGGAAATAAGTGATATGTTACATAGATAATAATCAACAGATCTTACATATTGAACATACTGAGTAACAGAGATTCAGGAGCCAAAAATGACACTGAGGTTAAAAGTCTGGGTAACTGGAAAGATGGTAGTACATTCAAAAGTAACAAGGAAGCTAGGAAGAGGACAGGAATTAGGAGAGGAGTTGATAAGAGGTCAGTGTTAATCAAGTTGAATTTATTATGTCTATGGAGCATTCAGTTTGAAATATCCAATAGGCAGATTTATGAAACTGAGTAGAGAGTAAATTTGATATTTGAGTATAATTAGTATAAGTAGATTTTAAAAAACATCAGAATAGATGATAAAACCATATTAGGCAATGAGATCACTAACTGGAAAAAATAGAGAAAGAAAAGGGAAGAGGCAGAACCTTGTGGCACATCTATGATCAGTGGACATGAGATGGAAGAAGACCCAGCAAAGGATGTTGAAGATGAGCAGTCAGAGAGGAGAAGAGCCAGGAGAGAGTTAAGGACATTAAAACCTAAAGGGAAGAGAGGATCAAGGAAAATGTGACTAGCAGTGTATACATTATATAGAGATGTCAAACAGATTGAAAATTTAAAAAAAAACTCAGGTCATTAGATTTGGCATGTAAGAGATCATTAATAACTTTGGAGAAAGCAGTTTCAGTTGAATTATGAAGTCGTAAGTCAGATCCTAAAGAGTTAGGAAGACTGAGAGGAAATGAAGTGGAAGCACCCATTGTAGATAGTTTTTTCAATGAATTAAGTCACAAATGGAGGAAAGAAAAGGAATGATTATTATTAGGAATGGATGGATCAAGTGGGGATTGTTGATGTTTTTGTGGATGAGGGAGACATAAGCACATTTATAGGCAGTAGAGAAATAGTCAATAGATAGGGATAGATTGAAAATAAATGAAAGCAAGAGATGATGCTGAAGGAAGTTTGCTTGAGAAAGCAGAAGAGATGGAATCCTTTGTGTATCAACTTTATATCTTAGGGGTCTTCTTATTAAGTGAGAAAAGGGTGGAGGAGATAATATGACCTGAAATATCTGAGTCATGAGAGATAGGAGGAAAGGCTAAGAGGCAAGTCTCAGTGAACAGCCTCACTTTTTTCTTCAGTAAATTAAGAGGCAAGGATCTCAGTTGAAGAGATGGAGAAGGAAGAGCCATGGAAGGTTTACATGAATGAAGGATGTGAAAAGACTTGGAAAGTCATTGCAGTGAAGGGAAAAGTGAGCTCATGAAGTTCTATTTCCTTAACTGCAAAATGAAAGAACCCCTGGTTCTTTAGCCTACCTCACAAGATAGTGGATGTAGTGTTGATTCTGAAGTCAGGAATCTATGAATTCAAATCCTACTTCAGAAACTTACTAGCTGGGTGACATTTGGAAAGTTTCAGTCTCAGTTTCCTCATTTGTTAAATTATTTTACAGGGTTGTTGTGGGGGTCAGCTAAGATAATATATATATATATATATATATATATATATATATAAATGTATCTGTATCTATATCTATATCTATATATATATATATGTATAAAAGCTTTTATAAACCCTAAGTGCTCCACAAATGCTAGCTATTATTAAATGGAAAAATAGCATCACAAGGTTGTTAGGAGACAAATTAAATAATATATTTTGAATTTGGCACATACCTGTGAGGCTAACTTACAAAACAGGGTCCTCATTCATAGTAATTTTGAACTTAGACAGGTAGTTATGGAATGACTTGCATCTGTACCACCAGTTAACAGACTACAACTCTAAAGATGGACTAAGACACACTAGCCCTTTTTTTATGAAAAGTTCCACTCTGCTGAGTGGTTCCCATTGTGCCCTCAAGTAATAAATAAACACATGATAATATAAGAAAAGGGTCAAACATAGGTCTTTATGAGAAATAATATTCAATCCAGCAAATTGTTCTTTAACAGAGAATCTTAAGAGAAAAACACGCATAGAAATAAGGCTGGAACAAGATAGGGACCACCTGTTCCTCTCAGTTGGTTTATTTTTCTGAGATACTCCTGCTACTGGAACAAATATTCTAATAAAAATACACACTATCACATGAATCTCCCAGCATGTTTTTTTAGAGATCATCTCTCATGACTTTAAAGAAAGAAATTCAAGGTATGTCAAACAAGTAGTCTTGTTGCTTTCAGAAGATAACCACCACATCTCCATTGTCTCCTTGTTTTCTCATTGAGGGTTTTTTTTTTGCAAGGCAAATGGGGTTAGGTGGCTTGCCCAAGCCCACACAACTGGGTTATTATTAAGTGTCTGAGAACAAATTTGAACTCGAGTCCACCTGACTCCAGGGCCGGTGCTCTGTCCACTGTTCCACCTAGCTGCCTCTTCACTGAGAGTTTTAATACTATCATAGTGAAAAAAAATCTTGCTCACTCTATCCAAAGGTTAATTTTTAGTTAGTTTCCTCTTTTTCCAAACTAGAAAGAACTACAAATCTCAGGTGGGGTTGTGATCATTCAATCCCATACTGTGTTGCACACATTTAAAAAGCTTTGGTTGTTTGGTCATGTCCAACTCTTTGATATCCCATTTGGGATTTTCTTGTCAAAAATACTGGAGTGGTTTACCATTTCTTAAACTGAGGCAAGAAAGGTTAAATGACTTGCCCAGAGTCATAGAGATAGTAAGTGTCTGAGGCTGAATTTAGACTTATATAGATGTTCCTGACTCTAAGAACATCACTGTATCCATTATATCACCAGGCTTCCCATTTAAAGGACTAAATGTTATTATTATTATTGATTATGACATAATAATTACAATAATTTATTATCACTATCTTCACTATCAATGTATCATCTCAGTCCACACATGTGATAATCCCTACTGTATTTCTGTGACCAAAAATATTTTGCCCTGGTAGGTAATTTCTGATAAATGGTTCCCTAAATTTTGTTGGCCAATCCTTGGACAACCAATACACATCTTCACCAGATTGACATTCAGATTTTCTCATTTAGAAATATGTATCATATGGTATAGACTTTTAGAACCCAGGTCACCTAACTAGGACATGGAGGAAATGGTATAGAACCTAAATGGAGGACATAGAAATTTGTGTAAAAGCAGGTAAACCCTTCTGTCAGATCACACAATTTTAAGGGTTAAAAAATAGTGACCATTCATTATATTCCTATTTAGCCCTTTCCACATTATTTTTTTTATTATTAAGAAGGTATCATTTCATAGTGGACAAAATTGGAAATTGTTGATGCTTAATTTTGATAAAATTTAAGCTTCTTGTATTTAAAACTTGTTCAAATATATTATGATATACTACAGTAGCTAGCGTAAGCTTTACAAAACCCTTTATATACATTATCTCATTTGGTACTTCCAATAATGCTGTGAGGTACCTGCTATTGCTAATCTCAATTTACAAAAAAAAAAGAAACTGAGGCACAGAGCAGTTCTGTGACTTAGGGTCTCAAAGCTAATATAAGTGGCTGAGTATTTGACTTCAGATATTCCTGAGTCCAAGTTCAACACTGTATATATTGTGCCACTTAAACTGCCTCAAATATTTTGAACACTAGAAAATGTTTATTCTGCTTCTAACATTTGCAAGGCTTTTATTTTTATTGAGAGTAAATGGCATTTCATTTTGTCCCACCGCTGTCATTGTAATGATTTGTTGTTGTTGTTGTTGTTGTTGTTAATAGCAGTTAAGTTAATTAACTAGTAAATAGTTCAGTACTTCAAAGATCTAGACTTTCACCAGTGTGAAACCAGCGCAAGTCACAACCTGTCTACAGCTTAGTAGATGATCTTTAAAGAGTAGCTGTGACTGAAAAAAATTTAACATTCCCTATGCCAAGCTGGTGATGAGACTCTCTGAACTTAGCTACACTGGTACTCAGATGACAAATCTATGATCATTGCCAGCCCATTCTTGATGCCCTTCCAGCCTGCAAGGAACTATCAGAGCTTGCCTCCACTGGCATAATCTTTAGGAATACATGGTCATTTCACTACCACAAGAAAGCATTGGAATAGGCTGCCTAAAAATATATCATAACTAAAATAAGTCCCAAGAAACCTACTTGTTGATCTATTTCTCTTCTAACAGTTCCAGAAGAATAAATTTAAAATCAAACATCTTTTTATTAATAAAACTTTTTCAAAATTAAAGAAATACCTCTGACTTTTAGTTTATTTCTCATTACCTTTAAACAGCGGGGGGAGTTGCCTTTCAGTTCATGTTGAAAATCTCAAGATAATTTAACACCTTCCTTCTGAAATTCCATTTCTAAGTAAATGACTAGGCCACTTGGTAAATAAATAAATTTATTTACCTGTTTTTTCTTTCTCATTTATCAAGGGATAATCAATATAAGACTATGTGTTACCCGACCTGGATTCCAATTCTAACTAGAATCTTATAACATCAAGCAAAATTAAAGAGTAATTTTCCACCTTTGGTTATATTTCCTAGGTAGGGCATGGTTTAAATGGGAATTTACACTGAGTGAACACTGAAGGGAGGGAGTAAAGAGAAAGACAAAAGCAGCTGCAAGCTTAGGCACCTGTTGACAAGACAAGTGTCTAAGAGTATGACTTGAGAAGCTTGCCCCATTTGTCAAAAGCATCTCCTCCACTGACTCTGCCATATTAATGCCTGCAACTTCCACCACTGTTCATTCCTTTAGATTAAGTTAGTGGAAGTAATAGTAGCAGAACAATAACCATTCTGGAGCCTTTAGTAGCTATATTAGGAAGAAGTCAACTTTCAGGAAAACTCAACAATCATTTTTTCAGAAACCTGTCTTCTTTTCCATTTTCCCTTTCTCCTCTCTTTTTTTCTGCTTCTGTTCAAGGGCACAAATACTGTAAAAAAGAAGAACAAACACCATGAGCAATATTGGCCATTTGGGATAAATAAGTCAGGTTTTAAAAGTCTGAGCCAGGGGTAGTTAGGAGTCAGATAATACCAAAAGTTTAAGATCCCAGACATGAGACATTAAAAAGAATTTTTTTTCTTCCTTGCTAAGTTTTTTGGTCTGTGTCACATACATCAAAACTCAGAACTGTAACTTGAGACTTCATCTTTCAGGGTAAATGGAAATGCTTTACAAAATCCCACCAAAAAAACTCCCTCTGCCCATCATCTCAAATTGTCAAACAGAAAATAATTGCAGCTTGAGGAATTTCAAGTCATTTCAATGTAAGTGCCTTCAAGATTTGGAAATGCCATTTCTCTCCTTTGGATTATCTCTAATGATTTCTGCTTATATAAGCCCTAAAATAATGGAATAGAGCATCATTAGTTTCAGTTAGCTATAACTTGACTTATGTAACAAAAACACCAATGCTTCAATTTAGGCAACAAGAATCCATTAAATATCTTTTTTTAAAGAGTAACTAGATGGAGCAGTGGATAGAACACTGATCTTGGAATCAGAAGGACCTGAGTTCAAACTTGATCTCAGTCACTTAATAATTACCTAGCAGGGTGACCTTGGGCAAGGCACTTAACCCCATTACCTTGTAAAAACCAAAAAAAAATGTCTTTTTCAAAACATTGATATTTTTATGATCACCTTTTGCCAAAGAAAACAAAAAAATTGAGTTTATCACTTTTACGAAGCCATGAATTTGGGTACTAATATATATATAGTAATGCTTAATATGTAGAAGAAAAACAAAATCTATCATAAAATAACTTAATTTCATTCCGATTCCCCCCTCCTTAGATGTTTTAATTCATTATCCAAGCACTTTGGTCAATGAGATAAAGCTTTAGGAAAATTAAACCCAAGGTGAATTTTGAAACAGCTGTGTCACATTGAAACTGAAGCTTCATTGATTGTTATCAACCAAACTGCAGGGTATTTGTTCCACTGAATGTCTCAAGGATAGAATCTGTCTCATGTCTCATATTACCTGTTGGCAGCAATGTAAGAGAATTGCACCTAAGAATGTTTTACTTTACTGGAAATCTGAGTAAACACCTAAAGACAAAAACCATTAAAAATCTTATCCTTTGGCACAATTGCTATCTAAAAACCAGAACTGAAGGCCTTGGAGGCTACCAGTTCTACCTAAAAATGTCTCAAAGAGAAGAGGGACCCCATGGCTTTAAGGTACTAAGAACATCTATATGAAATGGGTAAATAGCTGAATTATAGAATGTGTAAATCAGGAAAGACTGGTAATGGTAGACAAAGAGCCCAGTCCTAAGGAAGTTAGAGTAAGAGGCAAAAGAAGAAAGGAAGAAGAGAAAAAAAGAAGGAAGAGGAGAAGGAGATGAAGGATGAGGAAGAGGAGAAATAAACTGAAAGTTGTGAAATTTACACATACATAAATAATCAAAAGCGAAATGAAGAAGCATAAGAGGAATACATTGAAGGACTTTTGTCTTTCAGGTATGCCTAATACAAAGATTTCTAAATCAGTATAGTGCTTAGGGCTGGAATAAGAAGAACTAGACTTTACTGCCGCTGCTGCTGTATGATTATGGCAAATGCCTTTCTTTATCATCATGCTTATATCAAACAAGCAATAGTAGAGGAATTGATCAATTAATCAGTTAGTATTTAAGTACCTTCCGTGTGTTTTGTATTGTGATAGCTAGTGGTCCAATAAAAATTCTTCTCCAATACCTCATTCAGTGCTGTATCACTATAAAACTTCTATAAATATTTGTGTATATAATATTTAATATATTTGTAAAGAATGCTTATATATAAATGTGTGTGCATTTAATATATCCATACACAGGTAGTCAACAAGCATCTAGTATGTGCCGACTACAGTGGAAAGCATTAGGAATACAAAGAAAAGCATGGTTCCTATCCCCAAGGAGCTCAGATTCTAATGGAGAGGGGGCGGCTAGGTGGTGCAGTGAATAGAGCATGGGCCTTGGAGTCAGGAGTACCCAGGTTCAAAACAGACCTCAGACACTTGATAATTACCTAGCTGTGTGGCCTTGGGCAAGCCACTTAACCCCACTGCCTTGAAAAATCTAAAAAAAAAAATTTCTAATGGGGAAAAGTCATATACAAAGAATACAGATCCACAAAATGTATACCATGTAAATAGATGATCATCTCAAAAGAAAAGCTCTACATGTAGGAAAGTTCAGGAAAGACCTCTTGACAAAAGGTAGGATTTGAGTTGAATCTCAAAGGAAGCTAGGAAAACAAAGAGGCCCAGCTGAGGAGGGAGAGCATTGGAGAGATGGGGGAGACAGCTAATTGAAAAGTCAAAGAAATAGGAGAAAGAGTATATTGTGTGTGGAAATGTGAGTAGGACACTGTAGCTGGATTGTAGAGTATGTGGAGGTAAGAAAAGTATAAGTATACTAAAAAAAATAGGCATCAGTCAAGTTGTGAAAGAAGGACTTTATGTTAGAATATTTTATTTTTTATCCTAGATGTAATATAAAAAAACCAGTGGAGTTTTCCAGCAGGGGGGATGATGTGATCAGAACTTTGTTTTAGGAAAATTAAACAGGCAGCGGAATGAAAGAGGACAGGTTGGAATGGAAAGAGACTGGAAGCAAGGAGACCCAATTAGTAGTAGTGCAAAAGAGAAGTGATGTGGGCAATATACCAGCATTGGCAGCTATGTGAATGAAGGGAAGGGAACATTGATGGGAGCTATTATGAAGGTCAAAACAAAATACCTGGCAACAGGTCGTATATGTGAAGAAAGTGAGTATAAGAAGTCTATGGTGATAGATTGTGAGCCTGGGAAACTGAGAGACTCATGGTGCCCTCTAAAGTAATGTTGTTGTTGTTGTGGTTGTAGTACAACCACAACAACAGCAATCAAGTAGGTTTTTCAAGTATTCTGGTGATTATAAACCAGATTCCCCTTTTATCCATTCTCCATGATTTATCTATCTATTTTCCAGATCAAATGAGTGATTTCCTAACTACTAAGTTGTTAAGATCTTTACCATATGTCTTCTTTGTCACTTTAAATTTTTTTTAAAGAGATCTGAGATAAAGCACTAGACTTGAAGTGGAAAACCTTACCTTGAATCTTATCTACATGACTGATTTTCTTAAATCATCATTCAACATTAATGATAGTAATTTCTCTCACTTTTAACTATAACAGTTTAGCTCCATTAAGACATAAGAATAAACCAAAAAGGAAATTTGACAGAGTGAATTTATTATTAGCTCTGCTGGCCATCAATTAATGTTTCTCAGCCTCAGTTTCTTCATCTGTCAAATAAGGTAAGATGATTTGTTGCTTGTCAGTTGGGTAGATAGAAACCTCATGATCCTGTGATCCACAGTGTTTTTATTTCTTTGAATGATTGATCACTTGATATAATATTTTTTTATTTTTAAGTAAACATAAGATTTTCAGATTTTTCACTTCATATAGATCCAAATGAAATTCAAACTAGGATTTTGTGCAATTTTAATGATTAGAAATTCAACCATTGGCAGTAATATTGTATGTGTATTATCTGGAATGCAATTGCTAATTTGTTTATAGTATTTGGCATGATATGGATTTAGAAGGGCAGAAAGTTCAAACCTGCTGACTCTTTCATCAGAAGCTCACTAACTTCTCTATGCTATTGGAAGTTAATCTTATTTTTTGTTGTTTTTGTTCAGTTATTTCTGACTGTGGCCTCACTTGAGGTTTTCCTGGCAAATATATTGAAGAAGTTTTTTTCATTTTTCTTCTCCAGTTCATTTTATAAATGAGGAAACTGAGGCAAACAGAACTAAGTGACTTGCACAAGGTCACACAGCTAGAAAGTATCTGAACCTGGATTTAAAGTCAAGTCTTGTCTGGCACTCTATTCTATAATTATTTCCCCTATTAATTTTATACCTCTATTTAGAAGGTTCATAAATATATCAAAGTGCTTGCACTATTTCTGTGAAACTTCCTTTTTGTTTTATTCTTCTGTCTTATGGAACTAAATTGTTATAGCTTTAAGTGAGGAAAATTACTTCCATCATTAATGTTGAATGGTGATTTAGGAAAATTAGTCAGGTAACTGAGTGAAGGATAGATGCTTTGGTGTGGGGAGAAATTAAAAGTAGGGAGAACCACAAGACTGCAGAATGCCACTCAACTAGATATGGTCTGTAAGGAATAAAGTGATTGGATAAGTTGAAATAGAGATACTATGATAAAACATAGAAGAAAGGTTATAATGAATCATTGATACAAGGTTTCTTGGAATATGTTTGAACTGTGAGATGCTGGGCAATTATAATAGCTGCAAAAAAAGAGAGCAGTTTGATGGCTAGAAAGCAGAGAAGATGATTCTATGTAAGCAAGGAATTATTTATCTATAGGAAATGGAGTGACCCATGGGAATGACCAAAATAAAAGTCATAAAATGTTGCTTATAACTGATAAATCAAAGAAAAAGTCTTCATTTTCTCAGAGAAAAAAGATGGCTAAACTTTCATTTGTCTCTTCAGATACAGCCTGCACAAAGATTACAACCCAATTGATGGTGAAGTGAATAAAGTACAAAGTGAACTATTTTTTAGAGTAAAACAAATTATTTAAATTTAACTTAATGCCTTTAAGTTTTATTTCTAGTCATTAAAATCAAACATTCCAATTCTGGCATAATCATTGTCTGTGTTTTCATACATAACTGGCTCAACCATTATTTGAAATAGGCAGGCAACTCAATATCCAAATCATCCAAAATAAATTTTTAGCTAATTGTTGAACTAGGTGATCAATTCCACAAAATAATGAATATATTATACTTGTCAAGGAATGGAAATATTCCTGTAGGAACTGAATCATATTCACTCAATATTATTATCCTATACAAAATGGTAAGACAGAAGAAAGTTGTGGTTAGGTAAAAAATGATGCACAGGTTCCTCTTGGAGAGACAAAGGCAGAGTTCTAAAGGCATATTAAAAATGATTTCATGGTCATCTTGTATTATTGTGCACAGGATAAATATGAAAGATCACCATGAAACAAATCACAGTTCATCCACTAGTACAAGAATTAGAGCAATTCTACAAAATTACATGATAAAATCTTCTCAATTAAACCAAAATATACTTTGATACTCAGTGACTATAATATAATAGTAGAATAGATAAATATAGCAAAAAGAGAAGTTGGAAAATAAGGTTCAGGAATAAGGAATAAAAGAGGCCAAAGACCTTTATACTTACCCCTCCTCCCCAAAAGAAAGCTGATACATTGTGAATATTTTCTTCAAGAAAGGAAATGGGAGGCAATAGATATATTGAACCATAAATAACATCACAAAAATAGAATTGAATATATTTAACTACTTAGAAAATGATATATTATTGATGTGAAAGCCATTCCTGATCATCAATGATCAAAATCAATACAAAGCTAGAAGAAAGAAAAAATGAAGGTAAAGGATGAATGATATTCAAATGGAGCAATGATCCTAATTAATCCTGGACCTTACACCAGTTACAGACCAATTCTTGTCTATCATATACAACTTGTATCAAATTGTCAAATTTGTATCAAAAGGTCAACGTCCCAGAGGAGAGTCACCCAGAATGATGTAGGCCTTCTTTACTGTCTTTAAACATTGTGAGGATATGAGAAAAGAATTCTGTTGGCCTTTTCTCCATTTAATTGATCCCAAATTTCCCATAAAATTGAAAGTCCAAATCCATCTTTTTAATACTAACATTTTATCAGTGCTTCTTTTCAATAACCAGAAACATAATACCATTATCTGAAAAGAACCAAAGATGAATATCACTTAAAGGGTAATGGTGGGTTTAAGTAAGCTAAAATATTTCACCAATAGAAAACATTGAAGAAAAACTGGAGTGAAGGATAACATCAAGGCTTGTATGACAAAGAGAAGATGTGATAGTCATAAGAAAAAAAATGGTACAAAATTAAAATAACCACACCCTACAATGAATGCTGGAAGATGGGAATTTATAAAGAAGCAATTGATAATGATGATACTAGTTTTGCATGGATGTTAATAATAGCTAACATTTATATAGTGCCTACTATATTATATATTAAGCATAGCAAAGAACTTTATAAATATTATCTTGTTTGATTCACACAGCCCTGGAAGATTAGTGCTATTATTATTCCCATTTTTGCAAAAGAGGAAATTTAGACATGAATCTCCCTTTGTTGCTCAGCTAGTTAAGTGTCTGAAGCAGGACTTCTTTATCCACTGTACCTCCTAAATCAATTACCTTAGTGAGAAAGGCAAATGAACTTAAAGTCACTACAGTTAAAAAATTCAAAGCTTACTTGCCAAGGGAAGATAGATGGTAGCCAAGGACAACACTAGTTTAAAACATAAACTCATTTATAAAATCTTATGGAGAATAATGATGGAACACTATTAGCAATATCATTTCCTAAAACAGAGAAAGGCAGTATATGGTAAAAATCAGCTTAAAGGAAGCTAGATAGAGATTCATCTAAGCAGAGATCTATACAGGATGGAACTAAGAGAGACAAACAAATAAAAGATGAAAAGAACTGCAAATATCAATTTTTCCAACTCTTTTTGTCATGAAGGATAGTGAAGCCACTGCTTATAGACTAGCGTCACAATCCCAAATTGCCCCTTACAGGTAAAAATGGAATTTGAAAGGATAAAGATGAGAAAAGTATTTTTAATAGATAAGTATTCACAGAAGAAATTCATGCTGGAAGAAACACAATTTTGAGAATGTAGTATAATTCCCAAAGGATGGGGGAAGAGGATACCAAAGGTGGGAGGAGGGGAAAAAAGCTTATATTTTACTAATACCAAGAAAAAAGGAGAGTTATAAAATAACAACTTATCTATATGGTACATTACCATTTATATAATTTTTAAGAAAAAAATCTACATAAGTGCTACGTACATCCTTGAGGATATTAGAAGGAAATATGCCCTCACAGATCAGTTGCTAGAGGTGAAATTCTTGAACTGACACAAAATAGGCCAATGTGAAAGCGTTTTCCAAGAATGCTTTCATTAATCAAGAACTAAAGTCAGAGGTACAAAGACAATCAGATATCACTGGAGTACCAACTACAAATGATGCTGACTAGAGATCCAGTAGCAATATTTCCATGCCCCACCAGGCAACTTCTGGGAAACCAAAGTCTTTGAGTTTAGAGGGGAGTATGATTGCAGAACTGAGTAGAACAATTCAATTACTTTACTGACAGGTTAGCTATACCATATTGTCTTAAAGTTGTTGTCAAAAAATCACATACTAGTATTATGCCAGGCATTGCTAGAGCTTATATCCATAAGGTCAAGAATCTTATAGCATCCAGACCTTGGCCAGAAGTCCTGTTTCCTATTCATTCATGCCATGGAGTGAAAAAGTTCTGGAAAAGGCAATAAGTATGTCTTTACACAATATTCCCCTCACTATAAAAAAATACTATGTGCAAACCATGTCATGTTTTCATTTGATGTCATGATCTCCTTTGATTTTGAAAGACAACAACAGTAACAACACAACAAAAAAACATAAAACACATAGGCATATGATCTCCAAAAGGGTTTTCTTTTGTTATGAATGGAAACCAGTGAAAATTCTATACATGACCAGTGGTTAAACATTTTCTGGAAACAAAAACCCATCTTTTGAATACCAGTGTTGTTCTGGCATTTTTATAAGTCATGTAAAATTACCACCTCCAAGAAACCAAATCTAAGAATCACCAAAAGAGCAATGGGGAGGTGTATGTTAGCCATGAGTTTAGCAGCGATCATGAATCTGGAGATGAGTATGACCTAAAAAATATTAGATAGTCATAGAGCGAGAAGGAGAGAAAATCAATGGACAGGCTATATCCATTACTTTCCTTTAGATATATACTTAATTCTTGAAAACCCCTCCCCCACTCCATTCCTTGGGTAGACTTCCTATAGAAAATTTACAAAATAACATGGCAATAATAAGTACACTTTAAGATAAAAAATAAGATATGTATAATGCCTAATATTATTTTAAGTGATAATTTTTAATTTTCTAAGAGCTAAGTTTTGTAAGAAATGCTAATTTACAAATGACTCATTTTTAGCTTACTGGGACCCACAAAATGGAGAGAAAAATCCTGAAAGGTAGTTGTTAATCCTAACTCTGGTTGGTTCTTGACTTTCATTATCAAAGAAGACTAAAATGAGATCACTATGTTAGAAATGAGTTATAGTGTGTCCAAGCTGCTTCAATTCTACCTGGCTCATATAGGACAGCACCCTGATGAGCATTCCATGTTGGATGGTCCTATGCCAGTATTTTCCATGCTGCACAATCAATTTTAGAGTTCTTAAGAGAGACCTTTAGGGTACCCTGTTATTGTTTCTTCTGATCCCCTTGTGAGTGCTTGCACTGTGTGAGTTCTCCATAAAATGGCCTTTTTGGCAGGCATACACCTGGCATCTGAACATAGCCAGCCCATCATAATTGTGCTCTCTATAATAATGTTTGAATGCTAGGTAGTTTAGCTTGAGAAAGGATCCCAGTGACTGGTATCCTCTCCTGCCAGGTGATCTTCAGAATTTTCCTAAACAATTTAAATGGAAGCAATTCAGTTTCCTGACATGGCACTGTGTAAACTGTCCAGGTTTCACAGGCATATAGCAATGAGGTTAGTACAATGGACCTTCAGTTTGGTAGTTAGTCTAACAGCTCTTCTCTCACTTTCTTTTGAAGCTCCCAAATATTGAGCCAGTTCTGGCAATTCATGTATCAATCTCAATATAAATGTATACCACAGAAAGTACACTATCCACAGTATTCAAAATTTCTCCATTTACTGTAATTGATGGTTCCACATATAGCTGATGGAGCACCTATTTTCTTGGTGTTGTTAGGCCAAAATTAGCAGAAGCAACAAAGAATTTATTCATACTTTGTTCATCTCAGCTTCAGGGGCTGCACTGAGTGTATAATCATCCTCAGTAAGAAAATCATGCACCAACACTCCCTCCACTTCTATCTTGACATGAAACCTTTTCAAGTTGAAGAATTTACCATCGGTGTAGTAGGTGACCATGATACCATGTTCATCCTGGGTGAAGGCTTCTGATAACTTGACTGAAAACATCATGCTAATAAACAGGGGAGCAAAGACACAGCCTTGTTTCACTCCATTGGTTGTTGGGGAATCACAAGAGGATCATCCACTATGTAGAACCTGAGCAAGCAGGCAGTCATGGAATGGACATACAAAACTGATGAACTTCTCCAGGCAACCAAATTTTGTTGTAATTTTCCATAAACCCTCAATAATTGATGGTACCAAAGGCCTAGGTGAGATCTACAAACATTATATATAGACCTCTGTTCTGCTCTTGGCATTTTTTCTGAAGTTGTCTGGCAGCAAACACTATATTAACTATTCCTCAAAGAAGCATCCTATTGAGGAGGATTCTTGTAAGAATCTTGCCAGCAATGTCTAAAAGAAAAATGCCTCTCTGAATATCACAGGACAATCTATTCCTTTTACCTTTATAGAGATGAACAGTGGCAGTATCCTTGAATTCCTAGGGGATAACCTCTTAATGTCATTTATCCTGGAAAATTCCAGTCAGCTTTTTATGAGCATTGGACCCCATCTTGTAAATTTCTGCTTGAATAGAATTAAAATCAGGTGCTTTGTCACATGAAAGGAGTCTAATGGTATTCAAAACCCCTTCTTAAATTGGAGTTCGGCTAGGGATGGATTGACTTCAACTTGAGGTAAACAATGTTTCTGCCTTGATTGATGTTGGTCTGTTATGAACATTATGGGAGTCTTAAGTCTGTCTCTCTAGGATCATGTCCTTATCACTAATCAATGTGGCTCCATCAGCACTGAGTAGTTGAGATATACCAAATGTCTTTGACCCATAAATAGCCTTCAAGTTATAATAAAAAAAAGTTAGATTGTTACTCTGTTTAAAATTGAATTTCATTTGTTTTCTTATTGAGTCAAGATTCCTGCATCTCTCTAAATTTCACTTGCATTTTATTTTTGATGGAATTAAATGTTGTGTTCTTAGAAATGAATGACATATCTTGCTAGTAAACCCTATGGAGTTCTCATATTCATTTAGCACCTTCTGTATTTTACCATTATTTTCATCAACCAGTCTTGATATTTGTCAGTGTTATGACCCAGATGAGCAAATGCAGTGTTGTATATCAAATATCTAAAAGCTGCCCACTCCTTTTCTATTACATCGTTGCTAACTGTGTGCTGGTTCAACTTTCCCCCCCAAGTTAGCAACAAACTTTTCTTGCTCCGAAAAGTACTCTAAACTCATGAAATTAGTTCCTCTGGCAGTCACTTCACCTTTAGGCTGCCACTTCAGTTGAATGTGAATAGTTAGGTTGGAGAGGTTGAATCTGTTATCAGTCCAGCATTCTGCGCCACACATTGCCTTCATCACTCTCATATTCTATCTCTCTCTTCTCTTTATAATCATATAGTCTATTAGATACCAATTTTTGCTTGAAGAATGCATCCAGGAAGTTTTATTGCATCTAGGTAAATGAAAAATGTTGTTGATGATGATAATGTCATGAGATGCACAAGTCTTCAATAGTGGGTGACCATTGTTGTTGCTGTTTCCCAAGGACTCCCTGCCATGAACTTATTCTAGCATTTAAGTCACCCATAATTATAAGCTTGTCCTATTTTGAACTAGTGATGATAAGGGTCTCCAATTCTTCAAAAATTTTTCTTTGACTTCATAAGGGTTCTTCATCATCATAGGAGCATAGACACTGATGATGATGGCATGGCATTTTCCTTCTAAAGGCAATCTCATTCATTCCTTTTGGCAGGCATTGGAGCTTGTTGACTATATTAGTTTTGATCTCAAAACCTATTCCAGCTTCACAGCACTCCTCTTCACTGCAGCCATTCTAGAAAATGTGTATCCATCTCTGATTTCAGTAATCTGGCCTTCATTTGCCAGCCTTTGTTCACTCAGGGTTGCTATTTGGATAAAATACCTGTGGAGTTCCTTTGCAACAAGAACTGCTCATCTTTCAGGTGTATTGGATGTTGTGTTGTCTATGAGTGTGCACACATTCCATGCATCGATGGTAAATGGATCTTCTTTCAAGAAGTTTTATACATTTTTTGTTTCGACTATAGGGTGGAATCCCTGCCTACTGTGGTAATCAGACCAGGACTGGGTAAGCAGATAATTTTTAGGTCAACTTTTCCAGCCCCTTCCTCACACTAGGAGATGAGCAGTGCAATCCTTAAAAAGACTGTTCAGACTCCCAGGGGGTTACCTAGATCCATTGCTCTTCCAGTGGGGAAATGACCTATGACCTGAGCCACCTGCATGCAGGGTTATGACTACATCTCCCAGTGGATCTATACCTGCTGTTTTATCACTTGTCTGTCACAACAGGACTTTGAGATAGGAATGGTAAAGTGGTATGGGTAATGTCTTTTGATCCATGCATAAATTGAATTTAAGTGAAGCAGAGCTACACAAAGTTGTCAAACTCACTGTCTCTTCCAAAATCATCACTGTCCAGTGGCAAGGCAGAGTCAAGACAACCGATGATGACTAGAAACAGAGTGAATCTTTTTTATTTTTGCAAGTGGGGTTAAGTGGCTTGCCCAAGGCCACACAGCTAGGTAATTATCATGTGTCTGAGACCGAATTTGAACTCAGGTACTCCTGACTCCAGGGCTGGTACTCTATCCACTGTGCCACCTAGCCACCCCCCCCCCAGAGTGCATCTTCAATGTCTATCCAAGTTCTAATACTCCAGAGTGCTTGCTTCAGCTGCTTTTATGACTGTTGAAGCAAATTGTCATCATTCACCCATTCCCCCAGTGGAAGACTTCACATTTCAGACAGATACCCTCCCCCAACTTACCAAAGGGTTTGAGACCCCTCAGTTACCCTCAACACAGTTCAGCCCATCTGCCTGGCTTAGCAGGGTATGACCACTGTGCATGCTGTAGCCACTTGGAGCTACAGGTGAGAGTTAGGTGGCTCAGGTCGACATCAAAGGTAGAAAACAGCTCTCGCACCAAAGGTACTCATCATCCTAGAATATACCCTACACTCCAATCCTAACTTTACTGTGACCTTATAATGTAACCTTAGCTGAAATTTTCTATGCTTTAATGCTTGCGCCCAGAATATGCTCCCACCTACATTGTATGAAAAGTAGTTGATAATAATTATTTCCAAAACAATTATATTAGCATATGGGTTCTTTTAAAATAGTTTCTGTTTATGAATATTTAGTTTAGATAATTCAATTTATAAAATATATAAACTGAGTAAAATAAGACATTTATTAATTTGGAGGGAGTAAAGTATAATAATCATTGGATAAAACAGAAGATGTCACATAGCAAATTTATTAAGAATGTTTCAGTAATCTGGTCTGGGTCTATGCATACAATACAGAAAATTATTCCCAAATAGAATTTCCATCGACATTTTAGTTCAGTGGTGGTTACTAGATTTGTCCTTAAAATGGAAGGACTGAGTTATATCTCTTCTATCCTCACTCTTAACCTATGTGAACATCTAAGAATGCTTATAGCAATATCTTCAGAAATAGCTAATGGAGGTCAGGGAGAAAGGAAAAGAAAGGATCTGAGCAGGAACATAATGGAAAATTTCAAAAAAGAGAGAAGCATGTCAAAGACATGCTCAGACTGTAAAGGCAACTGAGCCATCATGACAAAGTCTGGGAGTCTTAAATATAGCAAGATGGGAACCATACAAAAAGGGATCTCATGAATAACAGTAATAAAATTCCCAATCCCTAAAGATCACTTATAGAACCCTGAGGGGAGAAATCAATTGCCCTTTGGGGAACTCACCTGACATTTATGTTTTTTTAATTTATTCTATTAAAGAATATATTTACTGGATTTAATATTTCTCATAAGTATTTATGGTTGACCATAATCAGTTGTATTCAGCAAAGTCCTTATGTTTCTGGTTGTCCCTTTAATTGTGGCATGAGGAAGCAAGAGGAACTTTTTTCTCACTCAAGGCTGGGAGCTCAAACCTAAACCTATTGTTAGAGAATTTTGCTTCTAACTGGGTATATAAAGTAAAGTCATTTTGTAACTATTCTTATAAATACAAAAGCACTATGAAATTAGGCAAAAATCTATCTCATACATTACAGTCAATTTGTATGAATATTAACTCATTCTATAGTTCCATCTACCTGTCCTCTATAGGATATGTCCCTTTCCTACTCAAAAGAAGCTTCAGCGGTCTCCTATTGCATCTAGAAAAATTACAAATTCTTTAACATATATTTAAAACTAAGTCTAAAAACTAAAATAAAATTAAGCTGAATCTAACCATTCTTTGCAAACTTGTTTCTTATTCCTCTTTCTTTCTATTCCCACACCTGTCTAGCCTCCTAATGTGTTGCCTGTATTATACATCCCCATTCTGTCCCTATGAAGTCACATAAACTGTAGGACAAGCCTAGAATGTCCTCTTTTTCCCCCTCTTTCTTTCATAGCACTTCTTTCATTGTCTTCAATCAGAGTTCACCTGCTCCATGAAGCCTTTCCTGACCTCTGGAGTTGCTAGAATTCTCTCCCTCTTTAAATTATCCACCCCGGGGGGGGGGGCAGACCCCCCAAACCCCCCCCCAAAAAAAAAACAAAGGGTGGCTTTAGCAAAAATTTAGCAGGGCAGAACCCACAGAAAAACTGAATGATACATTTTCCCAGTCCAAGGTAACTTAGAAGTTCGGTGGGAAAGGTGTGCTTCACCAGGACCAGGGGTTGGGAAAAAAGCCACAGCGCAGCCCAGCCCAGCAAAGCCCAGCCCATTGCACCCAGAGATCACCCGAAACAGCTTGAAGGGGCTGTGAGAGAACTCTGCTGCAACTGGGTGAGCCTGGAGTGACAAGCATTGGCTGTAGAACCTGCAGCAAGAATCAGGAGAAAGCAGCAGGCACCGAGAGATGGTAAGGGAAGTCCTCTGCTTTCCCTGGGGTAGGGCCCTGTTGTTTGCCTACACTCACATATTGCAGTTTGGGCTTCCATACTAAGATAGCTGGAGTTATAGCCCCAGGGCAGAGGGAAGTACTGGTCCATCTACATATCAAAGCATAGGCTGGAGAGTATAAAACCTTGGAGGATTAAAGGTCCCAGGGGGATATCTCTCCCCCCCCAAAAAAAACAACCCCAAAGCCTTGGAAGTGCTGTAAATTAGCCTTGAGCTGAGGAAATGAGTAAACAACAGAGAAAGAAGAATCTGACCCTAGCAAATTACTTCAGTCCCATGGAAGATCAAAACACATACTCAGATGAGGACAAAATCGAAGCTTCTATATCCAAAACCTCCAAGAGAAATAGGAAATTGGCTCAGGCTATGGATGAGCTCAAAAAAAGATTTTGAAAAGCAATTAAGAGAGGTGAAGGAAAAATTGGGGGGAGAAATGAGAGTGATGCAGGAAAAATCACGAAAATCAAATCAAAAACTTGGTGAAAGATACAAAAAAAAAATTGAAGAAAATAATATGTTAAAAACCAGTTTAGGCCTAATGGAAAAAGCAAAACAAAAGGCAAATGAGGAGAAGAATGCCTTAAAAAGCAGAATTGGCCAGCTGGAAAAGGAGATAAAAAAGTTTCTGAAGAAAATAACTCCTTCAACTGCAAAATGGAACTAAAGGAAGCTGATGACTTTGCAAGAAAGCAGGAAGAAATAAAACTCTTCCAAAAAAGTCAAAAATAGGAAGAAAATGTGAAATATCTCAGTGGAAAAAACCAACCAACCTTGAAAACAGATCCAGAAGAAATAATTTAAAAATTATTGGACTATCTGAAAGCCACCACCAGAAGAAGAGCCTAGACTTCATTTTTCAAGAAATAATACAGAAAAATTGCTCTGAGATCCTAGAAGCTGAAGGTAAAGTAGAAATCGAGAGAATTCACCAGTCACCCCCTGAAAGGGATCCCAAAAGAAAAACTTCCAGAAATATTATAGCCAAATTCCAAAACTCCCAAATCAAAGAGAAAAATTCTAAAAGCTACCAGAAACAAACAATTCAGCTACTGAGGTTCCATAGTCAGGATTACACAGGATCTGGCAGCATCTACTTTAAGGGCTTGTAGGGATTGGAATATGATATTCTGGAAGGCAAAAGATCTTGGTTTATAATTGAGAATCAACTACCCATCAAAGCTGAACATCCTCTTTCAGAGGAATAGAGGGATTTTCAATGAAACAGGGGACTTTCAAACTTTCCTATCAAGACAACCAGAACTGAACAAAAAGTTGGATCTCCAAGTACAGGACTTTGGTGAACCATAGAGAGAGAGAGGAAGAGAGGAACTAACTATAAGGAATTTGATGATGTTGAACTGTTTGTATTCCTGCACAGGACAAAATATTGATAACTCATATGAACTTTCTCATTTATGAGTTGTTAGAAGGGATAGATAGGTAGACAGACAGACAGATAGGACATAGGAAGGAGCAAAATATAATGGTAAGATGTGGTAAAGGGATAGAGCCAATGGGCAATGGGAGAAAGTACTTGGAGGAAGGAAAAGAAAATGAAGAAGCTGAGAGATTTCATATGAGTCAAGAAAAAGCTTTTTTTCAATTGAGGGGAGGGGGGAAGGCAAAGGGGAATGTGTGAGCCTTCATTCTCATCAGAATTGGCTCAGGGAGAAAATGATATGCACATTTAATAGGGTGAGGAAATCTGTCTTGCCCTGGAGAAGGATGGGAGGAAAGGGAAATGAGGGGGCGAGGGAAGAGGGGAATAGGTGATAGAAGAGAGGGAAGCTCGAGGGAGAGGGTACTCAGATGCAACACACTTTTTGGACAGGGCCTGGGTGAAAGGAAAGAGAGAGAATAGAATAAATGAAAGTGGGGAGGAATAGAGGAATAGAGGAATAGCAACTGTGGGAAAAATATTGAAGCAACTTCTCTGGTGGACTTATGATAAAGAAAGCAACTCACCCCAGAGACAGAGCAATTGAAAACTGAACACAAACTAAAGTACATTTTTTTTCCTCTCTCTCTCTCTCTCTCTCTCTCTCTCTCTCTCTCTCTCTCTCTCTCTCTCTCTCTCCTTGTGAGGTTTCCCATGTTCATGTTTAATCTTATGTTATGTTTACTCTTATAACATTCAATTTACATCTATGTATGGCATGGAAACAATGTAGAGACTGTCAGACAGCCTTGGGGGAGGGAAAGAAGGGAGGAGGGGGAAAATTGTAAAATTCAGAGCCTTGAAAAAAATGATGGGTACATATTACTATTGTATATAATTGGAAAACAAATAAAATGTTAAATTGCATGCTCAAAGAATAAATAAATAAATGAATAATCTACCCCCTTTTATGAACTTTATTTTATTTTATTTCCATTGATGTATCATATTTTTATATCATATGAATGTTATATCATATGAATATTTGTATTTTTCTGTTTCCATTTGTTGTTTTCTGCAGTGGAATGCAAGTTCTCTGAGGGCAGATTGGTTTATTTTTGTGTCTATCTCTACAAGAGGTGCTGGAACCTCTTGAATTGAATCACAGAAGCAGATTAATTAGAAGTTGAGACAATTTGACTGTAGTGAAATCTGATTCTGCAGTAAAATTGCTTATCACTTCGGAAGAAGAAAATACAAATTTATAGACAGGTTTTCAACTCCAGGGGATCTTTAGATCCTCTCACAAATCATGCTCCTATTACTGTGCATAAACAGGGATTACTGTAGGTTTTAAGGGACTAAACAAGCTAACCCATAAAAGATAGGGCACCTGAATTTATTTTCCATGAGTCACCCAAGTTGAGGGAGGGAAAAGGGAAAGTTTTTGGTCTACAGAGTAGCACCTGGGAAACATAATGGAAAACTATGGATACAAGCACAGTGATTTACAAAAATGCAGGGAATCTTAGATTCAAGTTTACCATTGGCACCACTCAGCCTTTAAAATACATCAATCTGGCTAAAAGCATATCTTTGAATTTAATTTACACAGTCAATTTGAGAACTAAATGAATGTCAAGTGGCTTGGCTTGAGCATTAATTTAAGTTGCTTAGAAAAACCACCAGTAATTCAAGGAACTCCCATATGCTGAGTCCTATGGTCTCTGCTGTTCCCAAGAAAGAGTCACATCTGGAAGCTACTTCCCAGAGATACTAATAATAGTGCTTTGCAGAATTGGTCTATGTCTTGATTTAACTTGCTGCCTGCTCATAGACCCCATTACTCAACTTGCTTCTTAACATAACATATACCCTATTACTCAACTTGCTTCTTCACAGCATACAGACACAGCAAGAACATTGCCAAAGGGGCTTTATTTCACTATCACCTAGCTTATCATGCCAGGTGATAGCAGGGGGAGAACAAGCTCCTGATAAGGCTGGCCTGAATCTTACAAAGACAGGAGATTTTATGTGTTCCTGAGTTACCACATACTTCAGCAGAGGCTTGAGTTACAGGATCTATCACGCCTTGGTGAAATTAGTATGATAAGATGGTAATATAAGATATCCTGAGCTCACTATCTGGGAGTTTTTCTCTTATTAATATAAAGGGTAGACTACTGTCTATATTGGTATTATTATATCTGGTGTATTTTTAATTAATTTCTTCCTTTTTTGACATTGGCAGTCCTTTGAGAGTTGAGGCTTACTTGGCCCCTGGCCTGTACTGTGACATTAGCCCACAGTATGATTCAGAAGAATATTGTGTGCTGTCTCCATGGACTAGGTGATTAGAGACAAAATAAATCTGTTGTGTAGCTCTACAGGGTGGCTCAACTTTTTACAGCTCAAGCACAGCCACAAGATACAAAAACTCATGATCACAGTTAATTAAGGTATATTACTTTTTTCTGAAATGTTTGTAATACATGGTTGTCTATTTATGATTCACATTAAGATTACACAAAAAGGAGGATGATAGACCTTGAAAAACCTAGACTTCTCCTGAAGCTTGCTTTTCTATTCATAAAATCTTGTTTTCCATCATTTTATTTATACTATATAATCTCTATATTATTATATCATCAACATTTCTTTGCTGAGTAAGCAGAACCTGGAGAATACTATACACAATGGCTGACTACAATTATGTAAGAAACAAAACAAAATATCACACATGCATACATACATACAAACAAATTAAAGGAAAATAAAAGGAAGTCAGACTCAAAGTAACTATAATGATCATTCTTGGTGCTAGAGAAAAGATGTTGATATAGAGAGGGAGAGGGAGGGGAGGAGGTACAGAAGACCTGTTAGAGGCCATCAATATGATAGCTAGTTTTGCTTACCTGTTTTTCTTTGGTAGAAGAGAGTGCTTGTTGGGGGGTAGAAAGAGCACAAACAGAAATAAGAAACAAAAGTCATCAATAAAAGGATTCTTTTTTAAGTCTTCTGTACTAATAATCTAAAAGTAGGCTTTTGTGCTGCTATTTTATATAATTTCTAAGAGCCCAACAATATCTACTCATTGAGATGAGGAATAGATTTTATTAGTATGATCACAATTCTCCATTCACTTTGCTACTAAAGTAACTTCCTTCTTCTTCATTTTATAACCAGCTATGTTCTTTGGGATAAAAAAAAAGGTAGCCCAATTTGTCTAGGGCTGTTGGCATGAAAAGAGAGTGTCCTCAAAGGTAACATCATCTTTGACAGATTCTTTTCTATAATGATGATATTGGAAATAAAATAGTCTAGTTGGGAAGATTAAAACTTCTCAAAACTTCTCAGGCTCCCTGTTAGATCCTTGGCTCCATGTCAAATGTCAAAGAAAGGAGAAGGTGCTTAGGATCTGATGAATATTACTCCACGTCTCCAGTAGCACATAGCAATGGGTATTCTGAGACATCATCTGAAACTCTTTGCTATTGACACAATCAAGGACTGTTCCATTTATTTCAACTTTGACTGCCTATAAAACTTCCTATAACAATTAGCTCAGTGATGGTATCTGAAAAAAGTGATATTATTTGCTTCTTATGACATAAGAATAACAATATAATAATAATTAATAGTAATACAACTATATCATACATCTGTATACAGCTTTGCATTTGACAAAGCACTGGGACATTCACTATTATGTTATGTTTGTTTCTCATTGCAATCCTATTGTGAGAGGAGACAAAAACATATTAGCCTCATTTTTCAGCAAAGGAGAACAAGAATAAGAGAGGTTCAGGAACTTAACCAGGGCCACTAACCTCTCATATCTGGATCTTTTTTTGTATATATTTTATATACACTTAACTGGATACATTTGTTTCCATAGAATATGTTTTTTTCCTTTTTTAAAAAATTTAGTGTTTATTTTCCCCAGTTACATGTAAAAACTTTTTTCATCATTCATTATTGATATTCTGAGTTCCTTCCTTCCTTCCTCTCCACTCCTTTCTCATCTAGGAGGCAAGCAATTCAATGCAAATTATACATGTGTAGTAATTTCCATAATAATCATGTTATGTAAGAAAATACAGACCAAAAAGTAAATAAGTAAAACCCTCAAGAAAAATAATGAAAAAAATTTGAAAATTATGCTTCAACCTGTATTCAGACATCATCAGTTCTTTCTCAAGGGATGGAAAGCATTTTTCATCATGTCAGCAAGAATTGTTCTGTTTTGTTTTGGCAGCACCTACCATGGCAAAATGTCTGATGACTAATATGTGTTTATTGAATAATAAACATAAAAGTTGAGATTTAAAACCAGATCTTCTGACTCCATATCCAGTGCTCCTGTCAATAATCATGCAAACTTTCTCAAAATATTTTCACAGAATTTGAGCTCTGGAAAAGCATTAAAAACCATAGAATCTACTCCCCCACCTTCAGTTTTGCAAATCAGATCTAGAAAGGTCCTATGACATATACTGCACAGCTAATAAATGGCAGAACCAGTCCTCAAATTCACAAAATCCTCAACTTTTAAGTCTTCTAATACTAAGGCCCATGCCCTTTCCAATTCAGTATATTCCCTTTTCACTCCTCAGAAGAAATTATAAGCATATTTTGTGCCAGAAAATGTATTTTATTAAAAAAACGTGTTAAATTCAACCTATGAAACTTTAACAGTCTTTACTATCTGTGCTGATTTGTAATATAAATATACATTCCTCTTGTGATCTTCCATTGTATCTGGCTTCCAAGTAGCAGCAAAGGATTATTCATGCATGTCTTTTTTTTTATTACAAGTTTAAGTCTCAACATCCAGGTCATCCTTATCAAATTGGTCCTAGAGTAGCATGAACATGACTTCTAACACCTGCAATTCCTGATCATGTGTCATAAAGAAGGTACTTGCAATCCCTGAAGTAACATCTGAGAAGCAGTCCCAGTTGTGTCATCTTGGGCAAATAACTTGGTCTCTGGGCCTTGGTTATCTCATGATGACTAAGTTCCCTTCCAGTCAATGGTCCTGTGCAGAAGAAATGGCATAAATGATGGTATACTGGACTTGGAGTTAGGAATTGTTGTTGTTGTTGTTGCTGCTGCTGTTTGTCATTTCAATCATGTCTGACTTTTGTGACCTCATTTGGGGCTTTCTTGGTAAAGTTAATGGAATGGTTTGCCCATCCCTTCTCAAGCTCATTTTATATATGAAGAAACTGAGGCAAATAGGATGAAGTGACTCACCTGAAGAGATATAACTAATAAGTATCTGAATCCAGATTTGAACTCATGTCAAGTGTTAGAAATACATGAGTTCAAATTCCACCTCAAACAATACTAGTTATGTGAACTTTGAAAACTCATTCAATGAATGACTGACAAAAATCATTTATTTATTCTGACATTATGCTGTCAGGCCTAAAAATATAAGCAAGTAAAATATTCTCTGACTTCAAGGAGCTCATAACCTAATAGAATATAATTCATATAAGAGAGTTGAAAATAGAAGTATTGTGTCACTATGGCATGTTAAATAGTATGGTTGGATGAAGACCAGGCAAGATAAGGTGAAAGCTCATTAATTAGAGACCAAGCTTATAGGGATGGGATCTTCAGCTGAAACATAGGCAGCATGTCCTGGATTAGTTAGGAAGAGAATTTCTTCTAGCTTTGAGTTTTCTCAGCTGTGTATCATCTGTTAAATAAAGATGTTAAATAGCACTTACCACATAGGATTGCTGTGAAGTTCAAATGAGATACTATATGAAAAACACCTTGCAGGTGGTAAAGGGCTACATAAATGTGGCTCCTCTTGTGAGGACACTGAACTAGTCCCTAAAATCCATATATATGCCCAAAGACAATGGTGACAAGATCCAAAATTACCAGGGCCATGAAGAAGCCAGCCAGAAAAATCCAAATCAATAAAGATTTACCACAGGAGAAATAATAGAAAACTGAACATTCTCACAGCAAATCACTGCCCAATGTTATGCTTTTGAGCAAAGAAGTAGAAAATTCAGGTGGTTGTTAAAAACAAAGGGATCCCAAATCATCCACCTAATTTGTCAAATGCTATCAGTTCTACTTTTATAATATCCCATTCTTCCATTCATTCTTTTCCATCAAATGGTGTTTTCAACACTCCTTGCCAAGACTACACATTTCCCATTGATGAGTTTTTCCTGAAGTCTTCATTTTCTGGAGAGGATCAGGTCAGTCTTCATTCCCTCCCAGCTCTTTTTCTGGCTCCCAGACTTCCCAAACATACTGTTTGATCCTATAACTTTCTTCAATTCCTGGATCCTCTTCACCCTGAGATTTCTAATTATCCTTATGGTCTTTTCAACATGTAACATCCCTATAAAAGGTTTGTATCCTTTTCCTATTGATAAGTTTCTCCTGAAGACTCTATTTTGTAGAGGTGCCCAGGTCAGTCTTCATTCCCTTCTTAGTCCTGTTCCTGGCTTCCAAACTTCCAAACCATGCCCTAAGGTCATCACATAGCAGTCAGAGTGGGACACAAACACACACACACACACACACACACAAATACACATACACACCCTTTTCAGATATCTTTTGTATGTTGACTTTCTCCATTAGAATGAAAGCTTCTTGAGGGCAGGGACTATCTTTCTTTTTGCTTGTCTAGTATGTGAATCACCAGTTCTTAGCTTGATATAGAACATATTAATAAAGAACTTGTTTTCTTCCTTCCTTCCTTTCTTCCTGTATTCTTTCCTATCATGACAGATTTCTAGTTGGTCTCATTACCTTCTGTCATCTTCCCCTTTTTAATTTACCTTTCATTCATCCAGTCACTAAAATAATCTTAATGTAATATGGTCAAAAACATTCCACTAGTCAAAATCCTATGAGATATAAAATATAAACTACTTAACCTGGTAGTATAACATAGGTGAAAGTAGACTAGTATAGGTGTCATACATCTTTGTGAGCATATATAAATCACTTAAATTCTTAGTGCCTCCAGGTGAGTCTTTAAAACTGTAAGATACTTGTGAGATGTTCATCTAAATCTGTGGAAGGAGTGATCTCACATGGATAAAATAAAAGGGTCATCATCTGTCTTTCTGATGCATATCTGACCTAGATGACTCTGAAGAAGTGAGGTTGGTGACTTAACACATCACCCTCACTCAATTACAATTCACTTGCATGTCATGGCATCACCTCCCAAATATCATGGTTTTCGATGAGGATAAAGAACAATAGCATCAGCAACACAGCAGCAACAACAATAGCATCAACAACAACAACCACACACTCATGCACAAACACACACACACACACACACACACACAAACACACACACACACACACACATACACATACACACTCACCACCCTGCAAAAAAAAATTAGCTCCAAAACAACTGGCATTTAAAGCTCTCTAAAATCAATATTTCTTTAACCTCCTTCTTTAATCTTATTTCATTCTACTCCTTTCACTCACTTTTTGTTCCAGACAAACTAAATTATTAGTTCCCTGGGCTCTCCCAGAGTCTTTTGTTTTTCCAAGGCCCAGTTGCTATTGCCTCCATGAAGTTACCCAACCAAAAATGATCTCTCCTTATTCAAGTTATTTATAACCCTTGTCTGAATCTCTTCTTTAGCCTCATCATTTTCTTCATGTTGTGCTTACTGGAGTACATATTTTATCCCCCTTCCCTATCAGCTTATTTGGTTGCAAGTTTTCTAAGGACAGTCACCACGTTACTTTCATATTTTTATCTCCAGAACTCAGGACAGTGACTCAGGACAGAAGAATTGCTTAGCAGATTTTGTTAACTTGAATTGTCAGAGGTCTGAAACAGGATTTGGAAACTACCCTTGATTTTAAAATGTAAAGACCATTCTTAGCTTACTGTACATACCCCTCCCCCTGCCAAAATAAAACAATACAGTGGGTTAGATTTGTTTCTTGAGCCAAGTTGTAGAGCAGAGCTCTAGACAAAGCACTCAGTTTATTGTTTCATACTCAGGAAGCAACTATGGGATGAATATCGGTTCCAATATATTTCCGGTTTATTCCATTTTCCAAATTATGTATAGAAAAAAATGGTTGGCAACAAGCTACTGGTGAATGCTGCAGGAAAAATAGAACCTACCTTATATTGATCAGAGTCATTAGAACTGGATTCTAATCTGGTTTCTGTTAAATCCTTCTTGTATGAGTTTGGAAAAAAAGTCACTTAAGCTCTTCACCTCATTTTTCTTCCTTGGTAAATTGATTCAAAAACTGTGGATAAGTTTTCTCACATGTAAAATTATCTGGAGAAGAAAATGGCAAACTACTCCAGTATTCTTTCTAAGATAATCCCAAATAGAGCCACAAAGAATCAAAAATAACTAAAATTGAGGTATCCAATAAACAGAGGAAGGTTGAACTTGAATTCAGGAAAACATGAGTTCTATTCCTGCCTCAAACACTAAATCTCTCAGTTTTAGTTTTGTCATCTGTAAGATGTGAATAATAATAGCACCTACTCACAGGGTTGTATGAGGAACAAATGAGATAACAGGTATAAAGCATTCTGCAATCCTTATGAACTATATAATGCTTATTATTAATATTATTATTATTATCATTAGTCAAGACCTAGATCTATGATACTTTCATCATGGTCTGAAAAGTAAAGAATGATGATAGGAAATCTCACTGCTCCTCCCTACACCTTACTACTATCTTCTGATCCTCATTTCTCATCTGAAAAAAAATGATTAGGATAGAAATAGATAGATAGACAAGTAGATAGTCAGATAGAGAGGTAGATAGAAAGATGGTGGGGTGGAAAGGGAGAAAAAATGAAGAAAAAAGAAACTAACAAAAAAGGAAAGAAAGAAAGAAAGAAAAAGAGGGAGGGAGCAGGGAAGAAAAAAAGAAACAAAAAAAGAAACAGAAAACAAAGAAAAAGAAGAAAAAGAAAGAATGAAAGAAAGAAAGAGGAAGGAAGGAAGGAAGGAAGGAAGGAAGGAAGGAAGGAAGGAAGGAAGGAAGGAAGGGAGGGAGGGAGGGAGGGAGGAAGGAAGGAAGGAAGGAAGGAAGGAAGGAAGGAAGGAAGGAAGGAAGGAAGAAAAGAGAGAGAGAGAGAGAAGGAGAGAAAGAGAGAGGTCATAGGGAGTCAGTGGATTTTATTGAGTAGGTCAATGTCATGGTCAGAAATATGTTTTCTGAAAATCACCTTGGCAGGAGAATAGAAGATGGATTGAAGTGGGGAAGAGTTAAGGCAAGAACATTATAGCAATGTAATATTATAACATTATTACAATAGTCTAGGCATAGTGTGATAAGGGTCTGCATCAGTTTGGTGCCTACACAATTATGTGAATATATAAGAGAGAGATTGTGAAGATAAGAAATTAAAGGAAAACAACACATTTGATATATGAGTTGAACAGGAGTGAAATGTTGAAGAAGATACTGAAGTTGTGAACCTTAGTGCCTGCAGAGATGCTGGTGCCCTGGACAGTAATAGAAAAGTTGGGATAAAGAGAGGATTTAGGGGGAAAGATAATGAGTTTTGTTTTTAACCTGATGAGTTTGAAGTACCTATGGCACATTCAATTGAAGAGATTCTGACCTCAGCGAAGAAATTAAAGCTGAACATCAAATAATCTACACAGAGATAATAGTTAAACTCAGGAGAGCTGATGAGATTACCAAGTGAGATAATATCTAAGAAGGTCCTAGACCCTCTTTTTTTGTAAAACAAAAAATTTATGAAATACTCATGGTTAGTAGGTTTGATCTAAATGAAGAGCCATCAGAGGGAAGAAGGGACAATAGGAAAACCAGGAGAAAATACATACAGAAAAAATATACAGGAGGAGAAAGTAAAGTCATAAAGGATAAGGACTGAGAAAAGTCAAATATATTTAGCTACTAAGAATCAATGATAACTGGAGAGAATAGTTTTTGATTGGAGGCTAACACTTAGAAGACAGATTTGTATTGGGTTAAATGAAAATAAGTGAATAGGAAGTGGAGGCACCTAGTTTAAATAACTTTCTCAAAGAGTTTAGTTGAAAAGAAGAGAAAAGATATAAAATTATAGATAGTAGAGATGATTGGATCTCCTAAGTGTTTTTTTTTAAGTTAAAGGAGACTTGGATGTGCTTGCAGATAGTAATAAAGAAGTCATTAGATAAGAAGAGATGAAAGTAAAAGAAGAGCTGATAATATGGCAGCAATCAAATGGACAGGAAAGGAGAATAAATGCAAAGGGATTTATTGGCAAAGACTTTAGGGATAAAGGAGGGGATAACAGGTTGATTCTGATAGATGAGAGAAGAGAGGATTTCTCAGTGAATGGCCTCATTTTTAGTGAGATAAAGAAAGGTGAAACAGTGGATTTGACACACAGTAGAGTTAAGATGAAATAAACTAAAACCAGGTTGGGGGTGGGAAAACATTATGAGAAACTTAAGGAAAGATGAAAATATTTGAAAATATGTGAAAATAGTTACTGTGATAAGTGGAATAGTAAATGGATTGGAAGGTTTCTAAGGATTGCCTTGAGGGCCTAGATGAGATTATGTAGCAAATAATTCACAGCGGACCCAATCAACATTTTACTGTGATATTCTTCAGTTCCTAAGAAGTGAATTATGGGAGTAATCCAAACATAGGTTTGGAAAAGGTGTGCCCTGTGATGGGCACAAGGGATTGCATGAAGATAATATAAAGTTGGATTAATTAACCAAAAGGTTGAGGTAGGAAAGGAAAGAGGGTATAATCAGTGCAAGCATTAAGACCTGAAGAACTGAGGATTGCAAAGACTGAAGATCACAGTGATGACCAAGAACAGCATTAGAGAAAGAACAGGGAAGTAGAATACTTGTATTTGATGGCAAGATGACCATCTCTGTATGTAGCTGAAGTGGAGCAAATGAACGTCATGGGAAATTAGTACATTAAAAAATAAGATAGGGAAAATATTTGAGAGAGTATTAATATCCAAATTGATGTTCCCTAGTATGAATCAGGTTAAATTATTTGGCTAGGATCCTATAGTCAATCTACAGCAGGAGTAGGAAAATTAGACCTTATTAACTCAAAATCTATCCATCGTACTACCTCTTGGTTTAAAACATGTATAATCAGGAAAAGTAGATAGATTATGTACTTATGGTGCCCTGGACATGTATGTATAATACATACATATGTCTAATATAATACTCTGGCATAAATATGTAATGTGATATTTACATATTTCATTATATGATCTTAGTAAATCTAAGAGAATGGCAGTACAACATCTATTCTCATTTGACAGATTAGGAAATTAGAGCTTTTGGTATTAAAGGCCAAGGTAAAATCTAACTTAACTAAACAAATGACAAAGCCAGGATTCAGACTAAAATCCTTTAACTCTAGATTCAGAGCTTTTTCTTCAAAATGGTCTCTTACAGAGAATTAATAGCTTAATAATACAATCTATTTATTTTTAGATGTTTTTTCCTTAATACATGAACTTATAATATCTTTGCTTAAAGTATGGGTATAATGACTAATTCAATTCATTTGATTCAAATATTCCTATAATTGATTTTAAAATGTAAAACATTTTTTAAAGTACTGTTCATTAAAGAATAACACATGGTTGAGCAATTTCAAGTATGAATGACATCCAGTGGTGTAAAATCTAATACTTATTTAAGAGTCATATAGATGCCAAATCATTCATACTATGCCACCATAACATCATTTATGCTCAATGTATAGCACTCCTAGAGTGAACAACCTTATTTCTCCCATATATATGCTGAGAAAAACACACCAAGTCAGGTCCCTATATCCAATTAAATCAGAATTCATACATAGTGCTAGTCTCAGATTTGGCATCTGAAAGTAGAGTTCATAAATTATTAAGTAAATCAATTATTCACACCAAAGGTTCCAAACTACTATTCAGCACTCAATGGAAGAGTGAAATAATGAATCCCTCCCAACACTTATCTTCTTTTACAATTAATTCATGCATATGAACACTAAAACATTTGATTATATTAAAAGAAGTATCAAATATGGTGTAGTGGGATACAAGGCCAACCTCGGATTCAGAAGACCTGTGTTCAAGCCTACACATACAAATACATACACACACATACATACATACACAAAAAAAACGACCACTGGTAAGTGGTTTAAATCCAGTGCCTCAGGAATGTTTCTAAAATTATAAATTGCAAATGATTGTTCATCTCTTCATCAGTAGATGTAATTTCCATACTAGGAGATTTCCAACACCAATCCTAATAGAAAAGGTGCAGGTGAAATATATATATATCGGTCATAATCTACAGTAGAGTCTCTTGCCAATAACTTGTATCCTTACCCTCCCACCACAAAAAAAAAAGAATAGAAAGATAACATTTTCCCATCACATGCACCAGGAAATAAATTTAAACCATCTTTTCTTGATTCATTTCCTTGGATTTGCTGCCTTTAATTTTTTGTGTATGCAGATACATGGATGTAGCATATTGCTAATTCTAAAAGGTTTTATTTTCTCACAACTTTGAAAGGGTGGTAAAACAAACATTTTTATCTCTATCTTATGGGTAAGGAAACATATTAAGTGGTTTTTATCCATTCACAAATAAGTGGTAGAGCCAAGACTTCAAACTCCAAGTCCAATGCTCTTTCTAATAAAGCATTCTGCTTTTCCATGACATACAATGTGTGTGCTTCAGGATACATCAAGCTTCTAAATCCAGCTGAAAGACTAAATTATTCTCCTCTGGATACACAAAAATATGGACTCACAAGTATTCCTTCCAAATTACTCAAAGCCACACCAGGAAAAAAATTATTTGATTCAGTAGGACAGGAATGACCTAGCTGTGAAATCATGATACAATCACAATTCCAGGTATAAATATCTAAAGTGGCTTAAAATTTAAGAATATAAGGAAAGGTTAAATTAATCATTCTGGAGAACAAAAGGAAAAGAAGTGAATTGAATTTATGTTTGTAAACACTCAGGTAGAATTGGAGCTTTATTAGTTCTTATATGGGGCAATTAAATAGGTAATATAGTAGAATTCATGAAATTTGGGTTCTAGTCCTTTAATAAATAAATGAACAAATATTTATTAAGCACAAGAGACTAGGGACACAAAGATAAAAATGTATCCCTTAACTAAAATAACTTATCTTCTTGAAAGGTGGAGGCAACAATTATACAAAATTATACAAGATAATTTCATAGAGAATCAAGATTTTGACAAAAATTTGTTCATCAATATATGAGCATGCATTTCAATTAACTAAGTCCAGTTAAATAACTTGATCTTACAGTAATAATTTGATCCACAAACAGCTAACATGACTTTCCCCGTGACTTTCCATTGTCCTTTGGATTATTTGCTTTTTTTCTTTTTCTGAGATCTTGGTGTTCTTCAATCCATCTCAACTTTCTTCCCATGTGCATATCATTAGGGATTTGTGTTGTTGAGTCATTTTGAGTTGTTTCCAACTCTTCCTGACCCCATATGGGGTTTTCCTGGCAAAGACACTGGAGTGATTTGCCATATCCTTCTTCATTTTGAAATGCAAAAACTGAGGCAAAAAGGGTTAAGTGATTTTCCCAGGGTCATAAACTAATAAGTACCTGAGGCTGGATGTGATTTCAAAAGATGAGGTTTCTTCATTCAAGGCCAGCACTCTATCCTAGCTGTCTGTAAGGATAGTCTTTGTAATTTCATCACTTTACTTTTTTCCAGAATGCATTTATGCCAATTTCTTTCACAACATTATGATTTCATTAGTATCCCAGGAATCAATACAATTGATATATTCCATCTTCAATTATAAATTTTTAAAGAACCTCACAATAAATAAGGAATTTTTCTTTGTAGTTTATTCAAAAGTATCTTCTTATAACACTGGAGGAGATCTTAAGTGAACATGTCTCTTTGTTTTATATTTTACTTGACTTCAATATTTAGCAAATTGTTGAGCAAGGTTACTACTTCTGTTTTCACTATAAAAATTTATGATAGAGGTGACCACAGGGTTAAATTAGTTCAACAGTCAGGAGAGATGCTACATATCAACAAGGAGCCATAAGGATGAAATGACATTAGATCAGGACAAGAGAATCTCAGAAAAATAAAAATAACCCAAAGTATAACAGAAAAACACATGGTGGGGGTAGGCTGTGGCATGTTAACAGCAGTGACTTATCTATGAGAAGTGATATAAAAGTCACCAAGAACATATTGAATTGAGGGACAACATGTGGACATATCATATAGAACATTGGTAGCCTGACTTTCATTTTTTAAATAAATTTTGTGATATTTTTAATGCCAGGATACTTCCCCTTCTCTCTTTCCAGAGTCATCTCATATAAAAAATAGTTTTTTAAAGAATACAAGAGGAAAAAAAATCAGGAAAGTTGATTAATATGTCTAAAGTCTAAAAATATGCATGAAGTACTGGATCTGTAAAGAAATAGGGTATGTACTCCCACATATTAGAACAAAAGAAAGACTATCAATGTATTGGATAATTCCTCTATGAAAGACTGATGAAAAAAATGGACAAGGGATGATGACAGGATAAGAAGGCATCAAAAGTCTATGATCGCTATGCTTGGGAGAAGCACCCAAATAAATGAATTATGAGATATCAAAGTACTGAATTAATAACTAAATGAGCAAGTCTTTATTCAATATAGAGTAGATTGTAAGCATTCAATAAATACACTTTAGGTTTGTTTTGGGGTTTGTTTGGGTTTTTTTTGCAAAGCAAACAGGGTTAAGTGGCTTGCCCAGGGCCACGCAGCTAGGTAATTATTAAGTGTCTGAGACCAGATTTGAACCCAGATACTCCTGACTCCAGGGCCGGTGCTTTATCCACTACACCACCTAGCTGCCCCAATAAATGTACTTTAAATGAAAAGTAAATGATCTTCATAAATTGGGAAGTAAATTCTAATACGCTGATCTAAAGACGTAGAGAACTCTACCTAAACTATCAACTAAATATCAACTAAACATATGACAACTCTACCTAAACTATCAAGATAATTGCTTCTACTTTTTACTTCCTGTTGATTGTGAAACATGGCCTGTTAGATCTTAGTTTCATGGAGAATTTGAGCAAAAAGAAACCAAAGGTTTAAAGTTTCAAGAATAGTCATTCTGGATACTATTACTGCTTCTGGCTGAGCTTTCACTGGTACAATAGGACAAATATTGACAAATATTCACATCTCCAAATAAATATCAGAAAAATACAATCAATGTTTGGGGGTTTTACATTTAATCAACCAACATAGTAAGATGAGGTTTGAAACAAAGCAACTCAGCTCACACTTCAACAGTCCAGAGAATACAAAGCTTGAAAAGTTAGTTCCTGGTATAGTGGATAAGGTACTGGATTTCAAGTCAGTTTTTGACAGGAAATCATGTTTCATCATTAAAACTAAGCAGTTATATGTTTCTGAGAATGTCTCTTCCATGTTTTCAGTCTCAGTTGCCTCATCTGTAAAATGGTAATAATAATAGCAACTACTTCACAGGGTAGTTGTAAGGATCCAATTACATTTTATGTGTATATATATATATATATATATATATATATATATATATATATAATGTATTTTGCAAATATTAAAGAATTATATAAATTTTTATATAATGTATTTTGCAAATATTAAAGAATTATATAAATTTTTACAAGGAAACCAGTTCATTTTTCTTATTTTTGTCAAATGAACAAAAATGTAATTTAATGAAAAAAATCAAACTAGTAATTTGGTATCATGTAGATGAGAGAACTGAATTTTCCTTTTTTTATTATCTTGGGCATAACCTTTTCCCTATAAACTAATAGCATAAGATTAGAGGGTATTGGGAATTATGATTTGGACAGTTACAAAGTACCCATGCCATGAGACTATGTAGTCACAAAAATATCAGCCAGCTGGTGTATAAAAGTTAGTTGTTCATTTCTATTTTTCCTTGATATATATAAAAATCATTTAAGGAATCAGAATAAAATGGATTTTCAATGATTAAATCATAATATCTAGGGATTAAATCAAATTTAATGTATGCCTACTTGTATAGAATCATCATTAGTTAATAGAGGCATACAAATGTATATATATATATATATATATTTATTTATGTATACATTTGTGTATGAGTCTATATGCATATATATGTGGGTATGGTGCTTAGTGAGGGAATTATCAAAATACATATTTTCATCAAGACTGAAACAATCTGGTTCCCACCTGCCTTTCACATATGATTTCACATTATTTCCCTTTATACATTCTCTGTCCTAGTCAACCTGGCCTAGTAGGCATTCCCCATACAAGCTATTTTCTTACTACTGCTTCTCTTTTTTTGTCCCCCATGTCTGGAATGTGCTCATTCCTTGTCTCTGACATTGAGAATCCCTAATTCATTTCATAACACAGCTCAGAAGCTATCTCCTAAACAAAGCTTTTCCTTTACCCTTCTGGTCATTGATGATCTCTTTCACTTACCATTACTTTCTATTATTTTGTATATATATTTTAATTGACTTCTCCATAACTTATTACAGTGTCTGGTACACAGAAGTTTAATGAAAACTTACTTGATTGAATTGTTCAAATAGATAATCATTTTTAATTTACCTTGTATTGATATCACAGAAGGACATTAGGCTGAAAGGTTTTTCATAGAATAAAACAATATGACCTCAGTTTCCTCAACTGTTTAATAAAGAGATGGAACCAGATGAGTAGTTCTCAAAGAATGTACTATGACAAGTTTCGTTCTGTACCATAAAATTTAATATGTCTTGTTAATATAGATAAAAGGATATTTATATTGCTCAATATAAATTTTACTTAGCTTGGTTAATACAGTATTTGGAAAATAAACCAAATTTGCCTATTACATATATGAGCTAACCCTATATTCGTGACAGATCTTGAATTCATTAAAGAACTTCCAAAAAATTCCTATTTTGAAGGAAACAATTTAGTTCAGTGAATTCTAAGGGGTCTGATCCTACTATACGAGATTGTTCTATTTAAAATCTGATCAGATTGACCCCTCCTTAGGCAGTATGGTGCCCCACTCCATTCCCCAGTGCTCATAATATTAATTCCAGATTTAGTATAGATGTTCAATTGACTTA